>NW_024540298.1:0-278902 GCF_016647625.1 Suillus subalutaceus
CTACAGCTCATTGCGTCAATGGAGATGAAGTCTAGAAAGAAATTAGCTGATTTAAGTCAAAGAATGCGACCGATACTTACAGTCAAAAAAGAGACAGGTAAGAGATGTGCGTTTTTGTGCACATGTGTGCGAGCTGCACAAAGACAGAACCTTTGGCGTTCGTTCGAGAGGCGCGCCTAATGTCCGTGCAGTGTAGTCTAGTTGGATGTCGACTAGAGTAGGAATAAGTGCTTTCCAGCTGTCGTATAAGCGAGTAGATGTAAGATCAGGCTGGGTACGACGACTCGGTGTGGATTGTGAAGGAGATTGGGGAGAGCAGTTGTCATGAGGTTCAGGGACATCTTCCCAAGCCTCGTTAGCATCATCCTCGAGAACCACAGCATCCATTTCCATCTCTGGCAGGACAGGTGAAGTTTCTTCAGGCTTCCGAGTTGCTGAACCGGCGAGTAGACTCGCCATCTTGGCAAGCAACTGGTTATGTTTAGCCTTCTGACCTGGCACTTCAACAAGCACCTGGGTTTTCCGCTTGTCTCTAAGTTTCCGTGGGCTGGAAAAGTGGGTACCCAGCCCAGATGACGTGCCGGGTTGAGCAGCGCGGGTACCCATACGAGGGGCCATGATATCTTGACAGCTGGAGCAGAGGAGTTGAGAAAAAACGGCTAAGTGGCAAGTGACCATTGTCATTGAGGTGGAATCGAATGCTCTGGGACAACATGTAAGGTACATTCGAGGTATCTAAATTTCAACGGGATGCGCAGGAGGAGCGCGCTGCACCGGAACAGCGTACAGCAGGAGGCAACGAGGCAAATTGATATTTTTAGATTGTAGCTATATTTACATACGGCGGATCCTCCCGGATGAAGGGTCTTTCAGCCCAGTTTCCCATAACATAGAAACCGGGTCTAAAAGACCCTTCATTGCCACCGAGAAGTACTGCCTGAGGTGTCTTCCATTGCGCAATTGTCAAAGTCGTCAAAGACGCAAACACAACGACATTCAGCCACACGAGCGCCCTCTAATTTTTACCATCATTCTTTGCAAATTCACCTTCTACGCCAGGCATTACTGCTCTTGCCCGTCTTGGCTATCACATCGACCCCGCACTCTTCAAGCGTGCTCTGGAGGTTTGCGATTACGTACGGTACATCAAAATCACTAAAGCGGAGAGATCGCTCGCTCAGAGAGTTGATGTGCCACTCAGCACCATTTGTCCAACGCTGCCTCTTGAGCTTTGGCGAGAAATCGCGCGTTATCTCCACCCCTTTGAGCTCATCGCCCTCGGATTGGTCTCAAGACTATGCCGTGAAGCAGCCTTGATGGTACTCCGCTATCCCCACCTCTGCGGCTATCGCCTTGTCGCTGCTCCCCAAGAGAAACCAGAGTATCTGCAGGGGTTACGCGTCTCTTTGCGTGCTGCATCTTTTTCTGCTGTACGAGCCGGCATTCCTACTGTTGTGGATGTTGGAGTGGAGTTTCAGAATGTACGATCGAAGAGTATGATTACTCCCCTCAGATTTAACGGTTCCTCGCTTTATGTGGCATGTTCGGCCGATCGCTGATGCTAAGGATGAAAAGCTCCTTCGAATAGAATAGACAACTAAGCTCTACTGTAGCACGACTAGAGACCCTGATGTCGCCGATCCGGAAGCACACATGGGTTCCCTGACTCATTCATAGACTATAGCCGATGTTGTAACTTGTATCATACTAAGTACAAGACGTCGCAACTGATTGGTGGTACGGAACTCCTCGAATCACAACAGACGTGCGCTATCATGTTACATGAGAATTTTATGCATCATCATGAACCAGTGCATGCGACGTGATTTCCAAGTTATATAGGCCCAGCTGCTCAGTGCTGCTAAACGACTGGCTCCTCCGAGTTAGCCGTCGTCTACCAATATTGATACACAACGCAATCCTATGTGACAATGGGAGTGTATGTGAATGATTTTCCATTAGCCTAGCCTATGCTCATGATATCTGGACAAAGTAACAAGAACAAGAACGAACGTCCGAGTGCAGAAGTACCAGACCAACTACGCTCGTGCGACAAGAACTTCACCAGGTCAATCACTTTGCCTTGACGGAGCCGCAGGGAATAAGTATTAGTGAAAAGAAAGGAGAACGTGCCATATCAAAAGAAAAATCGTTGTAGAGCATTACAAAAATCATCATTGTCATGCGCGGGAAATATATGCTGTGATGGGAGTTGCCCGCGACTTCGTGAGATATGGAGAGGAAAATGCATGTGAGAGATGATAGGAAATGATACCCAATGCGAAATATGCGATAGGAAGCGATCAAAGTACATGTGAGCCTCCCGCCACATGGGGAGGCACGTTCTGGCTCAGCCTAGGAGTCATGAGTTCGGCAGCCACCTCCTTCACTCTGCTGGCGCTCAGAGGAGTCGATGGTCTTGTTGACGGTGGACTCGGCACTGCAGCAGCAGTTGTACGTGCCCTTGTTCGGAAAAATGTCCTGTAAATCAGGATATAGTTAGGTACAAGCACGATGCCTACGAGTAGGATAACGCTCACGTTCCAACCTTAATCAGTTCGTTCAAGTGTGCGTGTTTCCTAGCCTCCATCATGTACATAGTCGTATGCAAAATCCCGTCTACGCCTTCTGCATACAATGCGACTTGTTCGAGAGTCGGATTTGTGGAGATGGTGAGGAACAATTCGTTCCAAATCTCCGGGAGTTGCGCTTTAAGACTGCGTAGTTTGGGGGCATGGCTCAGAGCCTCAGCCAAAGGCCTGGTGGCTGGTGTTGAACTGATTTTAAATGCATAGTGAACGGATTCCTGAGAACATCACGAATCAGTAGGTATTGACCGATACGGAAAATGGAGGATCATACAAGGTTAGGCCAGCCGGGTACAGCCTTTGTAATGCGCTCAATAAGGTATTTTGGGCGCGTAAGTGTGAGATATGCATCCGAAATTCTGCGAATAGTAAGATGCTTCAAGTCTAGTCGGTCGAGTGCATCACATAGGGCTTGGGCATCCTGATCTTCTGCTGCATCTCCCCGAGGATTAGCTTCATAAACATCCATACAGATATCCACATCTTCGATCTTCTCGCACGCCCGAAGTACACGAGCGCCTTCCAGCGACACGCAGCCTAGCACAACACGGCGTACCGCATCAGCAATGATCGGCTGGGAGATAAGCGTCTCGAGTACGCGGGCAGCATGGGTAGCCGTCGGAAGGTGGAGGGTCTGATAGTATATGGGAGTACCAATGCGGAGGAACTGCCGTGAAACGAGCAAGAGCGACGATGGGGCACGTGTGCTAGTGTGGGGTGTCGGGCGGGCTAAGAGTGAGGGACGTGGAAAGAATATTGGTTGGGTGTGCCAAGGTGGACGAACTGGTAATACTTGAGGAGGAGTCACGCAATCTGCAAGTATACGAGCAAGAAGCTCTTCTGGGAATGAAGATAGCGAAGTCGGAACCTGTGCAGACGCCATTTTTTGAAGCTTCGAAGTTTGAAAGTTTAAGACCTGCTCGCGAGCTTTTTGCTGAATAGTAGAGTATTTCAGTAACTCAGTCCAAGACTGCGAAGTGTTGGTGGTCGTCGTCAACTGATTGGAAAACAAACTGGGCGTCCGATTGATGAAGAATCGTGACAGGGAAAATTCGGACATTGACCCTGTCACAGGTTACGTCCAGGCTTTTACATACAAATCTGTCTCCTCAAGGCTCAAGCAGACCATAGCTGAAGCATAAGCGCCGACTCCGAGCGAAGACGGGTGAGTATTTCATTCCTACAGTACTGGTGAATCTGCCATAGTACTAACACTTTGCCTTAAGTCAACATCCTCGCCCGAATCACTTCCAATTCATACTATTCAACCCTTAAAGAGCCTTCAAGTTGCAGTGACAAGTCACTACAGCTGGTGGAGGCTGGCGGAGGCTGAGCTACACTGCATGTACACTACACGGCATGTCAGATGTTCAATGTTCCGCAATGCAGCTTGTCACTTTGCAGCCAGTCCACCGGTAACCAACCTTCGCGGAAGCAAATTTGCCTTGTTGCTCTTGGCAGCTTCGTACTTGCAACGCATCGATACAACAAGGTGTTGAGACCATGAATGCACTATCTTGCTCGACTTGGGGCTTTCAGATTGACAAACTCCGTGTTGCCGTCAAAGGTCAGATTCGCGCCCAGGCTCGCAGCCGGTAACTGGGCCAGCAGTTTTGTCTCTGTCCTTCGGCAGGTGTACAGATGTCAGGTACACTATTCGCTCGCTGGAATATTCCATGGTTCCTGACAGTAGAGGGACAAAACATTGCAGTCATGTGGACTCGCCGCTGAAGCAATTTCCTTCTTCATCAAGCCGTCAGGAAATGCTCCACGAACTGCCGAAATATCCTACAGGATAGCAACTCGGTGTGCACGCTAAGATTGCCGAAAAAAACTCAGGTCTCATGCTACCCGTACATCTCCAATGACGTCACAAACTTTCTTTCGTACATCACGACTGATGGCTAATCATACAAGCATTCTCCGATAAGATGAGATACAGCCACAGCAACCTGGCCGTCTTTGCATTCCGAAACAGCTTAAAACACCCTCACGAACAGCCAGTACTTCTTCTCGTGGTCCTTAACGCTTGGGGGAGGAGCCGGAGCAGTAACGATCTGGAGCGACGTCAGTTATAAAGTTCCAAAAGAATATCACAACAAACAAACCGGGGTGAAGTCTCTGTCTTCATTGAGGACCCACACTTCGTTAATGTCCATTTTATGGATTCTGCAGATGAAGGGGACGAATGAATTCTCGTTACCAGTAACAATGTCCATACCCACACATATTTTCCGTCGCCCTCGGTGGAGAACTGGAGCACCTGGGGCTCTACGCTGCCTACGACATTCCCCTATGATTCCACGCCATTAGCAATATCTCATATATAGACACGAGATAGACTAACCTCTCTATCGATGACAATATACTTGAGCCTCAATTTATCAAAAAGAGTCGCAAGACCCAGAACTGCGTCCTTAACAAGGAGCTCGACCTATGGACATCGATGAGTATAAAATGTACGTCAATGATGCAACACGTACATCATCAGCATCCTTGAAGCCAACAACCGCGCCCTCAGGTTCCATGTGGACAAACCTGTCTTTATGCAAAAAATTCTGGATCTTGTAATCGCCGGAGGGCAGCATAGTGTGAGGTGTATTGATAGTTGATTCTGCTAAGTACTGAGTGAGATATAGTTGCTGACGGAAATCAATGGCAGGATACCCTGCGACCTTTATACCTGCCTGAAGGCTCTGTCACGTTCTAGATGCTGATGCTCAATATCACCATTCGTCTGAGTCTCGGTCTTGAGTGACAACTCCCTTTGCCCTTCTGGAATTTCATGCGCCCATTAGAACCTTTGTCATTAAAGCGCAAGTATCATTAGGGATATATTGGCCTATGTAGTCTTTACATGGGTCGCCTATGATTCTTGATCGCCTTACCCCACAATCTTCATAAGGCTACGGTACAGATAGCAACATGTCAGAGGTGAATGACACGTTCCATCCAGGACCCGAACATTGCAGCGGTTGCTCGAGATGAAAAGGAGCCTTGGCCGCATGACGCCGTTCAGTGACATGTTTCGTGTCATCAGAGCTTGAATTTCAGATATAGTCCCGATTGTAACCCACCGCGTCACTATACGAAGTTGGCGAGGGAGCAACATTTTGGTTCGAACAATCTTTCCATCGAGGACCTTGGATCAACGACAGCCAGCATGAAAGATAGAAGATGGGCCCGCAAAGTTACAGAGCGTCCGAATGGTATTCCTAAGAGAAATCCAGGGATTGGCGGGGCCGGAAGGGGAGCGTCCTCCATGTTTCCGTGTTGGATCTAGCTTAGGGGCTCATGGGGCCTAAGCGCTGAGCTCCAGATCTTTAGAAAATAGATTCGACGCGACCGGAGTACTGGTATACGGAACATTGCGCAAACTTGTTTGGGAAGCACGGTGACAACTAAGCGCTAAACAGGCGGTAACGCACTTGTTTGAAATTGGCGGACGGAACATACATTGGATGATTTTGCTGATGAGGCTCTAGATCTCTGTAAACCGAACATGCGCATGATATCAAATCGTTTTAATGTATCCATTGTGTTTGGCAGCATCATGCGCCCTACCAAGACCTGCCAGGTTGCGGGAAATTCCTGGTCACTGATAAAGATGTCTCCGATACAGATGCCATCTTGGGGAATGTAGCCCTTTACGGAACCACTCTGGTAGTCGATGGAGATTCTAGAGCCATCCGCGTTGTAGGCAGGGGAAGTATTTGTCTTACCCAGTGTCGAGGATAACCTTGAATAATTTGACGTGGGCCCTTGGGAACCGAGCCTGAGGTGCCGGGCTCGATCTCAGCAGCAGCGCAATACCGAAACAATGCTAAGTGTGAATACGACGGTAAGAGAGGATGGCATAGGGCGGAAATACCGATGGAGGACACCATGCCATGGTTGACGAACTCCTGGTTCTAGACGATGCTATCATCCTCAGGTGTTGAATAAATTATATGCTACACCTAGCGCCACCATGAGCACCCATCAAAGGGAGTTGTTGGTAAGGAGTCTGTGCGCAGTATTTCTCCCAGTAACTGATCAAGGAATTAATATTATGTTGACATCATCCTGCCGGTCGTACGGCGCAGTATTTCTCAGCGAGGAGGGGGCCCTCGAGTGCGCGATCAAGCGAGACTTGCAGGAGCTCAGTTGTTACCCGCTGAGGCGAGTGGGAGTGAGCCATTCCTGCATGCAAAGTGCATTGTAGGTAAGTCGGTATTATGACATACTCGCGGTACGATACAAGCGGTAACCGTATCAGTAAGGCCACTCACACAGCAAGTCCCCAACTTCAACTCGCTTGCACTTGCTGAAGCGAGATTCTTCACTTCAGGTTCAGACTATATTGCCAGTCTACTGGGTGTCGCTTGATACAACTGAGAATATTCTCGCAATCTAACGAACACTGAATTTCAACACACTTCATCTCCAGAACCCAGACTGATAAACGAATCTGCTCTTTGTCAGTAATTATATCATAGCAGGTATCTTTGACTTGCTGTTTGACGATCCCGTTGACCCACAGCATATCCTCTTCTCCAGTCCATAACCTCGTGTTTATTCCTCCGCATGTATTTGACCACTAACACGTTTCCAGCGACATCAATATCATTGAAGCATTTGGTGTCGCATGTACCAATGGATGTTCCTGAAAGAACGTGTACCCAAGTGCCGGGGCACGCGCAGGCATGTCCGTAGTGCGGTTGTTCGTTCTACGAAACTGCACTGTAGGTGAGACACAGAGATCTGGTCCAAGCTGATTGGCCCAGTGGGTCACTTGGATTTGCGAAATGTCGGTCATTGTCTCCACGTGCGGAGTTCTCGTCCCACTGAGAGTCATTGCAGTGAGTGGCAACAAAGGTGGCAATGCGATGTAAGTGCACCACAGGATCAGGGCAGACGTTATAACCACAATAATAAGAGTTTGGGCTGATTCGATCGTAAGCATCAACATTGACGAGGCAGGGGATCAGCAGGGAGCGAGGAAAGGTTGCCGAAGAACATAACGAGAGAAGGTGAGTGGAAGTGTTGAAACAGGCCGGGTTTGTGCGATGGGAGGAGTGGGCAATAACTTAAGAGAGCGGGGTTGAGACGAATGATGCAGTTAGAGCTAGAGACTGGCGAACGGGGCGAACAGCATTAAGAACTATACAGCCAAGGTGGATAAAGCAAGAGGCGGTAGTGAGAAATTAGACGTAAGGAATTGGTAAGGAACTCACAAAGTCCCCCTTCCAATAATAACGTGGGAGTCGGGGATGCGTGCATCGTATGCCGCGGTGAACTTTGCCTCAGTGCGACCACATCAGACTGCAGCTTCCTTAGGGAGAACTTCGGTACGCGACGTGCTCTATATTCTCCTTGCTTTCTCTCGGACCATCTTGACAGACAGCATGGGCCAAATTCTTCAATCTTTGCGGGCAGCGCACATCTAAACTCTGACCGGGCAATCTTTAACAAGTAAAAGCCACAACATTCCAGATTGTATCCTTATGCCTCTGCGCACCGTGTAACTATGCGAAGGTGCTTGATGGCACCAGGTTGGACAAAATGATCAATCGCGTCCTCTGGAAGTAGTTTGTAGCTGAGCTGAATGATGATTAGTCTAGCTTGGCACTAACTGTGCGTGCACGTTTTATCTTCTGTACCATTACCTAAGCTTTGACCAGGCGACCATGGTGTTCAGTTGCTTTTCTTGCGCTTGTTATTGACCATGCCCTGTTGAGAACGTTCAGTCATACCTAGGGCAATAACCAGCGTTTGGGGCGGTGATCCTGGGACTCACAGTACTGGTCCGCCAGAGTCTGAGGAAGGGTCAGCATTCGGCTGAGCAGGCGGTATGATGATTCAGCTCTCATCCTTCTCGTGTTATGAGACTTAATGATCTCTCTCGGAACGTACTTCCGACAAGAATGCCACACCTAGTGTTTGGAACAAAGCCGTTAGCTATCGTATACAGTTTTCCTTATGCGCCTCTCATGTAGAGGTCAGCTACAGTCGATGATTGACTTTAGGTGAAAGAAATTGACTGATTACTTCCAGTACGGTGTTCTTGGTTGTCGCTTTGCATGCATGGTATTCCGCTCGGTGACGCAAAGCGCTTTCAGGCTGTCAGCGCCACTGTTGGTCTAGCATGCGTCTTCATATTTTGGACGGCGTGGACGACATGTGCTGCATCCGGACGAATGGACCCCCCTAGACCGAATTAGTGGTGTTACTACCTGTATTGTCGTGCGTTTTATACTATTTTATGCCATACTTTATTGAAGCGGGTGACATGATGACATCCAACTTAGCATAAATCACGTTCTCAATGGGAATGACCAATGACTGATCAAGCGATGTTGGATGGAGCGGAAATACCGAAGGGAACACCATGCTGTAGTTGACGAACACCTGGTTCCAGATGATGCTATCTTCCCAGGTATTGAACCTAGTCCAGCACCACCAGCACCCATCGAGGGGAGTCGTTGGTAAGGAGTCTGCGCAGAATTGCTCCCAGTGATTGATCAAGCGACATCGACACCATCTTGCCGGTCGTACAGCGCAGTATTTCTCAGCGAGGAAGAGGCCATCAAGCGCACGATCAAGTGAGACCTGCGGGAGCTCAGTTATTACCCACTAAGGCGAGTGGGATGAAGACATGGCTGTGAATGCAGAGAGCAGATAACAATAACACCTGCCAGTGCGTAAGTTGGTAGAGGTGACACAACTCTGACAGGTAAACATTTGGACATCCCACTGTCCAGTCACGGAAAGTCACAAATATATCTTGCATACATCATAATCATAAGCTAATCATACAAGCATTCCCCGACAGACAGACAGATCAGAGCAACAGTAGCTGGCAGCTGCTACTCAGGTATACTTGCATTTCAAAACACCTATTTCGCCTTTTCGAACGTCCAGTACTTTGCCTCCGAGGCAGGAGCTGGCTGAACAGTGATCTAGAGTGAAGTTGGTCATAAATAAAGTCAATAAAGGTCAGCGATGAAAACAAACAAAGGTCCAGTTTCCGCCATCTTTGAGATACCACATGTCGTCCACGTCCTTTGGATGGATCCTGCAGATAAAGGTGATAAATGAATAGGCACACACCCGGTCCACAGGTACCTCCAATTATAGGGCCTATGTGGGAGTCACATGTGAACCGGACGCGACCCGAGGAATGATTAGATCAATATTGTTGGTCACAATAATTCGGAAGCAGTTGGCGCACCTTCATCAAGAACTTGTCTCCAACGGAATTCGGTGTTTGATCAGTACCCGAAGTTATGTGAGTCGTGACCCCAAGACCAAGACTTAGACGGAGGGTGATGCTGACTTTGGGGTTCATCTGGAACTAGCAATGGAGCTTTCGACCAGGTATACAGGTCGCAGCATCATGGTGTCCTCAGGCTGTCGTCAGTTTCTATCAGCAACCTTCTCTCAATCAGTACTCAACAGCATCTTCAATCAACCATGAGCCACATGATCCCCTCCGGACCATACAAGATCAGGAATGTCTTGTATGTAGACCGCTACGTCCACATGTCAGGAAACAAGGAGTTCGTCGGCCACGACGTTGCTCAAATCGTACGCGTGCATCGTTGCAGCAACGCGCTTCCCGTGCTCATCAATGCCCATAGATTCAAGTTGATGTCAAGGACGTGGTTCAGCATCTTGCGACTCTCTATGATACTGAGACAAACTTGTACCTCGGAATCGACCAGATTGTAAGTCTGCCTGGTGTTAACAGATGCAACATTGCTAACAGCGTGAAATCGTAGGACGGCAAAGTCAAAGGCTTCACCGATCCCCAGGTACTCCAGTTGTCCACCGAGGACGGCGTCAAATTTGAGTGAGTGCAGCCTTCGGTCCCAGTTGTATCGAGAATTCATTTATTATCTTTATCTGCAGGATCCATCCAAAGGACGTGGACGACGTGTGGTATCTCAAAGATGGCGGAAACTGGACCTTTGTTTGTTTTCATCGCTGATATTTTTTGACCTATTTATGACCAACTTCACTCCAGATCACTGTTCAGGCAGCTCCTGCCTCGGAGGCGAAGTACTGGACGTTCGGAAAGGCGAAATAAGTGTTTTGAAATGCAAGGATACCTAAGTAGCAGCTGCCAGCCGCTGTTACTCTGATCTGTCTGCCGGAGAATGCTTGTATGATTAGCTTATGATTGTGATGTATGCAACATAGGTTTGTGACTTTCCGTGACTGGACAGTGGGATGTCCAAATGTTTACCTGTCAGAGTTGTATCACCTCTACCAACTTACGCACTGGCAGGTGTTATTGTTATCTGCTCTCTGCATTCACAGCCATATCTTCCTCTCACTCGCCTCGGTGGGTAACAACTGAGCTCCCGCAAGTCTCGCTTGACCGTGCGCTCGATGGCCCCTTCCTCACTGAGAAATACTGCGCTGTACGACCGGCAAGATGGTGTCGATGTCGCTTGATCAATCACTGGGAGCAATTCTGCGCAGACTCCTTACCAACGACTCCCCTCGATGGGTGCTGGTGGTGCTGGACTAGGTTCAATACCTGGGAAGATAGCATCATCTGGAACCAGGTGTTCGTCAACCACGGCATGGTGTCCCCTTCGGTATTTCCGCTCCATCCAACATCGCTTGATGAGTCACTGGTCGTTCTCACTAAGAACGTGATTTATGCTCGGTTGGATGTCATCATGTCACCCACTTCAATGAAGCACGGCATAAAATAGTGTAGAACGCACGACAATACAGGTATCAACACCACTAATTCGATCCAGGGGGGTCCATTCGTCCGGATGCAGCACATGTCGTCCACCCCGTCCAAAATATGAAGATGCATGGTAGACCACCAGTGGCGTTGAAAGCGCTTTGCGTCACCGAGCGGAATACCATGCATGCAAAAGCGAAAACCAAGAACAACGTACTGGAAATACTCAGTCAGTTTCACCTAAAGCCAATCATCCACTGTAGCTGACCTCCACATGAGAAGTGCGTAAGGAGGATTGTATATGATAGCTAGCAACTCTGTTCCAAATACCGGGTGCTACATTCTTGTCGGAAGTACGTTCTGAAAGAGATCAAGATGACGCAATTGATTATTTTGTCCACCCCGATGGCCTTCACGTAGTTATACGGCGCACGGAAGAGGCATAGGGATACAATCTGGAATGTTGTGGTTTTTGCTTGTTAAAGATTGTCTGGTCAGAATTTAGACGTGCGCGAGGCAGGCTGCCCGCAAAAATTGAAGAATTCCGCCCATGCTGCCAAGATGGTCTGAGATAAAGCGAGGAGAATATAGAGCACGTCGTGTACCGAAGTTGTCCACGGAGCGTTTTGCAGTCTGATGTAAGTGACTGGAGTGAAACGAGGCAAAAATCACTTACACCGCGGCATACAATGTACGATAGCCATCCCCGACTCCCACGTTAGTGGAAGGGGAACTTCGTAATTATAAAAGTTCCTTACGTCTAATTTCCCAATTCACTAATGGGCTTGCCCTGGTTGCCACGAGGATCTCCATGCCTGATTGCGTCATGCAATATTGTGCCCATTGACACTAGTGTGGCTTGCCCTGCCAGGTTGCAAACGAGGATCTCCATGCCTAATTGCGCCATGCGATATTGAACAAGCCTGCAGACATCGCATGCAACGAGGAACACAGACCCACCTGTGACAAGCTACTCGCTTGCGCATCGGATAGCGGAGAAATGCTCGTCGCAAAACGGGGCGTCTTGTCTTGTGCTTGTACGTTTGTAGTTGAACCGGTCTGACTCGAAGTCGAGATAAATATCATTGATGCCATTCGAGTGCGAACACCATATGTGTAGTAGGCCACAACTCATGAGAGAAGGACGTATTTCAATGACATGTCTGAGGGCGCTTAGTCACGGATCTACGGAGGATCGACTCGGAAGACCTGTTGCTGGTTTTTCCCTGTCCAGAGATCCGATGTGTGAACAGGCTGGGTAGAAGTGAAGCGATTACTTCCAGACGTTCGATCGCCCGGGCCTGCTGAGGACTGCAGTGGTTTGGGCATACTCCCGCCAACAGTTGAGTCAGTCCAGTTGGAAAGCTGGAAGTGTTCAGCGCACAATAACACAACATCAAGAGCACTTGAGCAGACCTTGAGCCAATGAATTGGGGCTGAAAGGTACCTTAACATGCCCACGCGGATTCGCGGAACCATCGCGCACGAGTGATCAATGGAAATTCCTCCAGAGGAAAGGCTCTGCTGAGTGCATGAGTCGCGCAACCGCCAAAATATTTTATTCGTCTGTTCTCTGGAACACATACGGATAGAATAGGTAGCCTCTTGCAGTCCCGACTAGAGTAGCCCTGCAATATGCAATACCTGCATAATGTAGATATCACATACACACAACAAAACCTAGGATAACCAACGTACGCATACATAAAATGGTAACGGAGTTGAACTAAACAAAAGAGGTGCTAGCACCGTTGACGCATAAGGTTTCCATCCGACAAGAGAGTGTACGGCGATGGTCTAGAAGGTTAAAGATATGAAAGTCGTTGGGACAGGCTAAAAGTAAGGGTGAAGGACAGCAACAACGAAATTACGGACAATACTGCGAAGGGACGCGATCGATGTTTGGGGCGGAAAGACAGGGATACAAATCGGTGATAGCAGATAATGATAGGAAAAAGATACATTTGTCTGCGGCGGATATAGCGGGAAGCATCCATCATCATGGATGGATGATTACAAAACAGGGTAATTAAGCCTAAAAAGCATATTATTGATATTCTGAACGCCAACGAGCAAAAAAACTTACGTCGGTTTCAATAGCTGGGGCTTCAGCAGCAGCGGCTTCTTCCTCTAGCTCTTCTACAATAGTGTCAGCAGCGGGGCCTGGGGCCTCGTTCTCATTTGTTGGGGCTTCAGCCTGACAATCAAGATAAGCATGGCTGTAAATCAAATGAGGTACGTCCCACCCTAGACGCAGGCTTCTTGGAGCTTGCTCTTGAAGCGGGTTTCTTGGCAGTTGTTGAAACAGGTTTGGCGGATGCTCGAGACGCAGGTTTCGCGGCCTTAGAGGCAGGTTTTGCGGGGGCTACCTGGGAGGCTGGCTTTGAAGCAGCCTTGGATGTAGGCTTCGACGCAGCCTTGGAGTCGGGTTTAGCCTGACGACCGGTTCAACATACTGAGACGCGTAGTAAACAAAATAGAGATAAAATGACCTTTTTGGCAGCAGGGGCCTCTTCGCTCTCTGGCTGAGCGCCCTCTTCTGCAGTTTTCTCAGCAACAGTACGCTTCTTTCCCCTGGCAGACTTGGGTTTGGCTTCAGCTTCAACCTCTTGGTTATCACTGTCTGCGGTAGGTTTAGGTTTCCTCCCCCGCGGTTTCGCGGGAGCTTTCTTGGGCGCTGGGGGCTTGTCCCGACCAGCAAGGCGGGATGAACGGCGAGCAGGATTAGCATCACCATCGACAGCTGCTGTGGTAGTGCCAGCGGGCACGGAATCGTCTGCAGGCGCGGCGGTCGCAGCGGCTTTGCGGGGCATCGCGATTGATGGATTGTGGGTGAAGAAAAGTGAGGGTGGACGCGCTCGACACCCTATTACTTTTGAACTTTATCTAGACATCAACAAACAATACTCGATCACCTGACCAAAAGCGCGTATACAACTCCAAACAAACTACCTATTAATCTGCGCACGGTCCCGAACCTGGCCGAGGCAACTTACAACATCGGCTTAAACCAAGCTTAAACAGTAATCGGCTTCCTCTAGAGTCTAAAGTTATTGAGATACTGTTCGATTGAGAAAATCCTCCTCAGCAGACAGGTAAGCATATTCTTTTTCACTCTATTGATTTATTGATTTACACACAATACCTACTTAGAGGTATCTGCTCGTTCCAGTGAGACAGCCTCACAAATACATGCGTTAAATACGCGAACAAAAACGATACCTTCGATCACAGATTGGCCAATACGGCGTCAGCACTAGAAACAGTCACTCCGGGGCCAGGCTCGACCTACGTAGACCAATCATCAGGATTCCCGTTATTATTGTGTTCGAAATACACGAACCTCGGCGTATTTGACAACCAAGTCGTCTATGATCATGGCGTATCGTGCAGTACGGACTCCAAATCCGCGTTCGGAGAGGTCGATGCTTAATCCCAGGCTGCCTGACCACGCAGCATTGGGATCAGAGAGGGTGATTATCTGCACACGCAAACTCTTTCGTTTGCTCCTAGAATGACTTGATAGTATGGGTAATTTACCTTGTCTGTCAGTCCCTCAACACGTCCCCATCCGCTCATGACGAACGGGTCGTTGGCAGCGATGACAGCGATGACATCGACATTCTTGGCTTTGAACTCGTTGTACTTGGCAAGGTAGGGCGGGAGGTGGTTGATGTGACAAGTTGGCTAACGGGATGGAGTGAGTTCAATGATCAGAATGCACTTGAGAATACATACGGTGAAAGCACCAGGCACTGAGAAGAGCACAACCTTCTTGCCCTTCCAACTGTCAGTAGAGAGGGTGGTGGCTTGTGATCCTTCTAATAAGCCTTATTCTACGGGTACTGGCAGGAAACAAACGCACGAATACCACACACTGACTGTGTAACCAGGCATATCAGTAACAACAATGTTAGGATTCAGAGCAATATGTCTCACATGATCAGCTAACTCCTCAGTGAAAGGGATGGTACCGAAGTCACCCTTGGGAATAGTGTCGCCGACGGAGATCTTCAGGGATGCCATAAGTGAGCTGGAGTACTAGTACGTCAAGCAAAAACACTTGAAAGCGACGTGGTAAATCGCGATCGCTATAGTTATCTAGCGTGCAATTTCGCGGAGTTCAGAACTCATTCCAGGGACCAACGCCTACTCGATACTTTCTGTCCCACTCATCAACGGTTCCAATCTTTAATCATTTCTACCTCCAATTCGCAATGCCACTTTGGCTGCATGCAGTTGCCCCTTCCCCCCAGGGATTGCCCTTTGTGCTTTTTCTGCCCAGTATTTTGTAAGTATACTCTTCAGAGAACACTCGAGACGGATGCTCACATGCACCACAAATAGATATCAAGGGGCGAGAACAATCTAGAAACGCGTGCAAGAAAGGAAAGGTTTTCCCGCCGCCTGAATATTCAGCCCTCGAGCTCAAGTCTCTACTTCAAAGAGTTGAGGCGCTGTCTGGTACTAATTCATGGTCAATCTGTATGCTATTAAGTAGGTTGATAGCTACTTTGTGATGCTCATGTCATCTCCATTATGACCAGTGACTTGCCAATATCCAAAGTACTTGTGTCAGGATCGCTGCCTCTGTCACATATCGACATTACTACTAGGAGAAAGAACGTACTACTCGTTAGGTGAAGCCATCATTTTACCAACAAGAATTGCCCTGTCTCACACAGCTATATGATACAGATCAAAGGTAGATCAAAGGTAGGGGGGTCGCTGTTATTTTACTTTAAAGCGCCAAGTGATCCATTTTGGCACAGTCTGAAGACCGGGTGCCGAATAACGCCACAGTATCCTCGGAACTTATCGACCTACCACGATGTTTAGAAGCGCAACTGTGAAGATGGCCCATAGTTCGACGATCCCTGTTCCTGCGCTGATGGTAAATGAGGAGCGTAGGCCTCTGCAAGATTTAATTGCAGCAGAGAAGACGTTACTTGCTTCGTGAGTCCAACTCGCGTTTGATACAACTATCAATCAAACCTCGAGGTAGACTACAAAGATTGAGCTCGGACTTTTCGAAAGCTGCTGATGCCATGAGGACATGGGCAATTTCTGAAGGAGACGACCTTTCTGTAAGTCTTGGCCTTGTCTCGAGATAAACTCAACATCGAATGGGGGTTCAGGATATACTGAATTCATCCAGAACACTCCTGGCGCACTTCTCTGGGGCGCTCAACCGCTACAGCTCTATTCAAAAGATCGTTCGAGACAACATGAAGGCCGTGCGTACGCGTGAAGAATCCCTTGATGAACTTCAAAGACGCCGGCGGCGTACTGCAGCCTCGGTAGAGAGCATCAAGAAAAAGCTCACTCGGACGAACCAGGAGACCAAGGCATTCGGTGCACAGATGGACGCACTGAACACTTCATGCGAAGACATGCGACATTTGGATGCAAAAATCGCTCACGAACGATCGATGATCGTCGTTTTCAAACGTAAATGCACAAAAAACTGGCTGACACTAAAGTTTGGAGGTCTTGCGGAGTTCTGTGAGACCGGCATGGTATGTTCTGGGCGCCATTCAGGTCACGACTTCCTGATATATGTCTGAACAGATTGTAGGGGAGATCGGGAAGCGAATGATAGTCGTGGGTGACGCCCTATTACTTACCAGTGCTCAGTTCTCTAAGAGGCGCCGGGACTCATCAGGAACTTTCGGAGTCACCCAAACATCCATATGTAGGGCACAAGCACATGAACTCGTTACTATCTGAAGCCCAGCATCACATCATGCAAGTCGTATTTTCTGGAACGCCATCTGGTTACGAGACGCACGAAACTCCGCGCTCACCGATTTCCCGAAGCCGTCCGAATTGCTTCAAAGACCTTCCAGAGATTCGTGACGAGCCCTTTGCCGTCGATTATCTCCCGTCCAACAGCAATCGATTCTCAATTGGCAATGATATGATGCCAGCTGTGCACGTGGTATGTCCTCGTGATCGATCTCATTAGGAGCTGATGGAAACTTTGAGAATAGCTTTCTGAAATTGGCCCGTCGACAACTTCCACACCAGATTACGACTATCAGGCAGAGTTATCTCCGCTATCTTCTGAGCTATCTTCAGCTCTGTCTAGCCGTAGAAGGACAACAGGGAATTCTGGCAATAGAAGCTACTCCACTTTGGCGCGGAGTAGATCTGCTGGCTTTAGACTTGATAGCATCGCGGAAGGTGATGAGCCATTACCTTCACCTATATCCAGTGATATCGGAGACACACGGTCTTATCTGAACCCGATCAAACTGCGTACATCGAGTCTACACACCACTTCATCATCGAGCGGTGGTAATTACGAAGAAATATCAACTGGGCAGTGCCTGCCTTGTTCAAGTCCATGAGTTTGAGGTACGTCACATACGGCATCATTGTTTGGTGGAACGTTGAACGTTCCTGTCGGTAGTGAAATGCTCGTATTCGTAATACGTATCATGCCAGTATGCAATTTCATGAGTTACTGAGTTAGATACTTTCGCAAATCTTTGCGTCAGTCTTCACGTTACATAAGTATGGTAAACGTTGACTTGATCCTTCGTCGGCGAAAGGAAATATTTTAGTATTTGACTGGCACCCTTGCCAGCCGGAGGTCGTCACGCACGCGGTACTATGTAGGCACATGACCGGGATCCGGGACGCCACTGCCGATCGTTCAGGATTTACTCCCTTGTCGTTTGAACTTTGAAGGTTAATATGGTGCATTGCTTTGTTCTCGCGCTTTCATGCCGGTTATCTAGCGTTGGCCTTCGATTGGTGGGTTATATCGGGACTTCAAGAAGCGGGACCGTTATCGAGCCACAAAGAAGTGTCACTGACCACTGGTACACCATAACAGCAGATTAGTAAATGTTCGTCCTCAATCATCCACTGGGCAATAGGTGGCATCGCTGATCCGCAAGCTTCGCATAGCTACAATTCTCGCACTAATCTAAAGAGGCTAGGGCAGTCACGTTGATGAGCAGGATTTTACAATACTTCGCAAATAGGAAGTGGCCGACCGATATGATCCTCTAGGACTTTGGAGCGATGTCTTTTCATTGTCTATTTTGTATGATGGTTCCTATCAAGTAGGCCAAGTCCTCGGAACTCGAGCCGTGGTTCGGCGTCCCGTCGGACTCGGAAGCCAGCACTATGCTCACTGCAATCTCACGTTAAACGTGAACTTCGACGTTATCGTGGCTGTAATTACATCACGGTGCCTGTAGGTAATTCAAGTTGAGCGTCATTTCGTAGCGTCAAAGACCTTCATCGTGACGCTCGTGACTTTTCGAACGCCCGTTCATCCAATGACCTCTTACAGTACAACTACATTACCCGCAGTCTTCGGGTGTGTGCCAAGTAACGTTATCGTGGCTTCCCTGGATAGTGAGTGCATTAGCACCCTGAGAGGCTTTGTCGTTGATTCACTATAGTCATAGCATAGCAGTGTGGGCACACCATGGGTCAAACGGTATGCGGCTTGCGCTTGATATTTGGCTGTGTTCACCGGGTGGCACCTGGGCCTGAGGGCCCGTATAGATTCTTTCTTTCGAATCCCTGTCGGTTGTGGGTTTCAATGTACGTCCGGTTATGACGGAATCCGAGAGCTTTTCTCACGAATACACATCGGGTTCGGGTGTCTAGTCGGCCAACCTTGAATTATTAAACATCAGCATTGCATCCTTCGGGACTTTTGGGAGCAGTGCTCATACTTCCGGTATGAGTTTCGCTATCGGCCGGTCGTTCACGTTTCTTGTAGGCCCGCATTCAGAATATAAAGACCCGGACCTGGCACACAACCTGGACATTCAAACAACCAACTCACTATGTTCTCTCAAGCTCTCATTGTTCGCGCTGATAGCATCGCTCGTCATCTCGAGACGGTCTTCCTTTTTACAAAGAATGATGTCAGAACCACTCTGATACCCGTTGTATGTGACATCCATTGCGCATCTTGCCCCTTTGTTCAATTACACTTTTCAGACCATATTCGCACTATCCGCGGCTCACAAATATGATCCCGTCCACGCTTGGCAGGCTCCTTTGTGGATATGGCTCCACTTATTGCAGTTCAACATTGCAAACCAGATCCAGGATCCGGAGGAGGACCGCAAGAACAAGCCCTCCCGTCCGATACCTGCTGGTCGCATTTCTGTCGACAGCGCAGCTGATATACGCTGGGTGATGGTCCCAGTCTGCTTGATGCTGTCGCTGTGGTACGGCACTCAGGCTCTGCTTGCAAGCACCGTTTTTGCAGTGTTGACGATCTGGTACAACGAACTTAACGGTGATAAAATGGGATTGTCGAAGAATGTACTCACAGCCATCCTCTACGGGTGCCTGGAGGTCGGAGGAACCATTGCTGCCGGTAAAACTATCCAGTCGCAGAAAATCTATCATTTTGCTGATCTAGTGTACAGGTTCTTGCAACTCATGCATCGATAAGGCTGGTGCTTTGGCGGTCGCACTTAGCTCGACAGCCTTTGCGACTACACTTCATGCACAAGACTTCAAGGATGAAGAAGGTGACCGCCTCACTGGCAGGCGCACGCTACCTACAATCTTCCCCAAAGCCGCGCGCTTTTCAATGATGGTCGGCATTCCCCTCTGGTCATTTGTCTTGAGCCGTGTCTGGAAGCTAGATGCGCTCTCTACCGCCGCATTTGTAGCTTACGGCGCATTTGTGGGAACCCGATTTGTGATGTACAACACAGTAGGCGCCGACAAGCAGTCCTGCAAATTTTATAGCGTGAGTCGAAATATTACTTGGGAGCACATCGAGGTGAAGCTGACAATGTACTCATACTAGTTGTGGTACTCGCTCGGCCATTTACTTCCGGGTTACTGGCGTTTCTTTTATGGTGTTTGAGTATCCGGAGTTGAAAGCTGCATTTTCCCCGTTCTGATGATGTACTACTTAATGGATGACATGGATGACTATCCGTAAACAAAATGATACAGAATACTATTACCTACCACCAGTTCGTGCATTCTCAATAACCACATTTTGTCTGGCACAAATCTTAAAGCTACTTGAACAAGACTAAATCATGATGCTCCCAAATGGCCTCGAATGAATGCCATCTGACAAGAAATCAATGAGATTGTCTTGAGGCGGTGACAAGGGCTTTTTGTCATGCTTGCGGCTTGAGAGCTCGAACTCCATATATATACACAGGCCATTATCCCTAGCTTCTCATTGGCTGGACTACCGGCCGGTCCGTATATCACTCCCGAACTCATCTCACATCGCGAGGCAAACGAGGGTAGCGTCGCTTCGTTTCAACTCGTTAGTACCGATTTGTGTAAGTGTTGATTATCAACCTCGATTCGATTCGCCTCTGCTGCAACACTAACCGTGCACAGATTGGTGGTAGGTAATAGTAGATCATTATTACGGACTTTTAAAAAAAGTTAATCTCTGCGTTAGTGGGATACGAATCGTCAATTCTAATCGTCATACAACTACGCTCGCATGACAAGAAGCCGGAACGATCACTTTGCATTGACGGAGCCGCTAGGAATAAGTACCAGCGAAAAGAAAGGGGAACGTTGCCACATCAAGAGACCAAATGTAGGCGTGAGAGCATTATTGTCAAAGATCATCGTCGATGGGCCGAGTTTCGCCCGGACCACGATTCAAGTACGTATTGGTCCCTTTTCTCCTTTTCGTGTCGTCCTTCTTCATTTCAGCAATATTATTAGGAAAGATCGAGGATGACGATGAGAGACTCAGGCGGGGCTAGCTCGGCAGCTACTGTCGACCGTCTGAAGCCGGCCCACCGAGCCTCTAACGTTATGGGCGTATTAAAACTCCGAGCCGAGCGGTTGGCAAACTCGGGCTGGACCTGGATATTATCTCCAGAGTTCTGTCGTAGTCCCTGCCCTGGATTTTCCATAGTGAGTACTGACTTTCACAAAAAAAAATTAGAATCTGAATGACGTCGGTCGTCTCCTGGATTTTTTTCGACTCAAATTCATGTCCTATGGAGAGTTGTTCTCTAAGGAGGACAGTACGGTACTGGTGATCTAGTCTAGGGGACCCCAGTGTCCCCGTCACATCTCTGGGCGTGCGAATGCCTTGGTGTGAGGCGTACCCCCACCAGTCCGCTGTTACTCTCGGCCATTTTAGACGTGCCATCCTTCGAAGATGACATGACTTAAAGATACAAACCATGTGTGCACGAGCTAACGGATAAGAAGACAATACACGTACCTTGCGCAGCCAGGTACAGAAGTGATAGTGGATCCAGTAGGAGAATACCCATGGTTGACAGATGGGTGTTCAAGTTCTTCTTCCGGCTGATTACTACCTCCTGAACTTGAGTCGCACCATCCCAATTATTTTTATCGTAACAATCACGCTAAGTCTTATTTGCACAACGTTCAGCATCCTGGTTTCGTTCTCAGAACGGGATGCAGCTTCTAGGAGACTAGATCAAGGTACGTTGGGTCGTGCACCACTTCCTAATAAGGCTTCGATTTTATATCCAGGTAGTACTAATAGATATATTTGTCAGCGTTGGAACCAAGCAACAACGCTGTCTGTCTTCTGTGACTGAGCTACATGGCGCCTGGCAAGATCTTGATTATGATACGTACGGACAACAATGACCGGTAAGTGCTTGCTTGCACGAGTCGTATTGCATGACCGTCTTCTACGTTCCTCCAGTGGCACCAGCGGCCACCCTGTGAAGAGGAGTCAACGTAACTTGAACTGTCATCTGAAGTTGAATTTCGCTCCCTTGGAATGATGTGTGGGTGGGTGGCAGTTTCATGATGGCATGAAAATTCTGACCATACCGTTTTTATTTGCTGTTCTATGCGACTGTGACATTACTCGGAAAGGAGGTCGCCTACATGTCATTATTTTTGGAAAATCTACCACAAGAAAAACCTCAAGCGCCTCCTGCATTCGTTCCGCAGCGTAATGGCGATGCTTGGCTTTTGATTCTAAGGAAGCATAGTGGACAATAGGGGGTTAGTACTGAAGTGAAACATCTTGGACACCTTCCCCGGCATTCCGTTCTATCACCGGCAAGTCTTCACGCCCCATTGCACCAACAAGGCCCACACGACTCTCATCACGTTGCACGCCCGCGCTCGATCGTCACCCACCTTTCAGTAATAGCTTGAGCTCGTATGCAGAATAGTTCCCGTGGAGATCCTTTTATCCTGTGGTAACGTAATTCAAGGGAGGAGGTACGCTCTCTGCTCCCTCCGTGGAAAGAGTTTCCCACTTTGAATCATTCCTTTATTTACGCTTTAAGTCAAGTTGGTGCAGCTTAGCAAATCTCGTTTGGTGCAGGACACGCTTGCACTGGGACTAAATCAAGGTTAATCGCACTGCAATATTTGTCAGATTTAGAGTCTCCGAACCAGGCGGTCAATCGCTGTCACCGCGGCATATTTCAACGGGATTCTGGCTGTGCTCGGCCAAAATTGACATGGTATATTTTGTTTCTGATTTGATCTCCCCTAATGAGCAGCCCCGTTGGGGCGATAGAAAGCTTCATTTAGCTTCTTGAGAACATAATAGTACGTATCTTCTGAACTATTTGTGTGGACATTGTACTCATGACGGCATCCGCTCGAGGTGGCAAGCTCACCGGTGTTCCTATTCGTTTCATAAATAACTGCCACCATAGACGTTTCAATGATACGTGTCTGAATAGCCATGTCGATATGGAAAGTCGATTTCAGGCTATTTAACTGGCTCAAAATGAGCAAACAATCAGACCATGTTGTCCCAAGCTTTAGATAGTGGTCGCCGTATCAGTGGGCATATCATAACACTGTTGTTATTCACGAAGTCTGACATCTTGACCACTCTGTTGCCTGTCGTGAGTGTCCCAAAAATTGGTTCTATGTTCTTTGACACGACCTTGTGCATTAGACTTTGTTTGCCTTGGCGAATACTCCCCATGTCCACGCAATCCGCATTCTGGACATCATAATATGGATATGGATCCACCTCCTGAAATTCGACATATCTAATCAGATTCAGGATCCAGAAGAGGACAAAAGAAACAAGCCTGATCGCCCTCTCCCTGCTGGTCGCATAACCGCCCAGAATGCGGCGGACGTGCGCTGGCTACTAGTTCCTGTCTGTCTGATGTTTTCCGCGATGTATGGCAGACAGACTTTCGCCTCTAGCGCTTGTTTTGAAGCCCTCAGTATCTGGTATAATGAGTTTGGAGGCCACAAAGCTGGTATTTCAAAGAATCTATTGACAGCTGTTGGATATACGTGCCTGGAAGCAGGCGCAACGATTGTTGCAGGTACGTAGGCTATTCCACCTACAGCAAGCTTTGTCGTTAACTGAGATCCATATCTTGATAACCAGGGTCCAGCTCATGCCTCGATAGTATCAGTGCGCGCGCAGTTGCTTTGAGCTGTGCAGTGTTTGCAACGACACTTCATGCACAAGATTTCAAAGACGAGGAGGGGGATCGCTTTATAGGAAGACGCACTCTCGTCACTCTGTTCCCTACCTTTGCACGTATTTCGATGATGCTAGGCGTCCCCCTTTGGTCGTTCTTGCTCAGCAGACTCTGGAACGTGGATTTTGTCTGTTCTGTTGCCTTTATAGCGTATGGAGCAGTCGTAGGGGGGAGATTCATGGTGTATAGGACTGCGAGCGCTGATAAACAATCCTGCAAATTGTACAGTGTCAGTGATCTCAGAGAGTTAAAAGTTTCTTCTCGCTAATTCATTACTTTAGCTCTGGTTTACCCTTGCGCACTTACTCCCTGGCTATTGGCGATTTTTCCACAGCATTTGAAGCTCGAAGCTCGGTGAAAACAAGCAAAATAGAGGACAATGTGTATCGATAACTGTTGATAGAAATTGGTAGTTCGATGTGAATCAACGTGTATCGTGAAAAACGAAACTTTTATCGATTTTATTGATAAAGATTGAACGAGTATTATTTACCGATCGATACGCGTTCGATCTCATTTCAGGTAGTTTTTACATTCGCAATTGAGCCACATTAATAGACAATGAAACACATGAATCGGGTGATAGTATCGCTACACGACGATGCAGAGCGACAAATGACGAAAGCGAAAATGAACACAACGCACCTACTAGCGCCGTCTGCCCAGTAACCCAGTTACAGCCCCCCCCCCCGCGAGGCGACAAGCACTGAGCGGCCACATTCAAAGCATACTGGGAGCAGTTCCCCGCTGCAGACAAGGCCGTGTGTGATTTTTTTAATTCCTTACTCAACCCCTGATGCTCTCCTCATCAGGTAGTTGAAACGCAAGCTCAAGCATTGGTAGTCTCTTTTTAAATTAGCGCACGTAAGCTAATAACCACGAATTACTAAGTCTGGCAACAAACGCATTGGCGGGAGTCACTGCCAGTGGGGCTCAAGGCAACACCGAGGAGTTTGCTGGATCCGACGGAGATTGGTAGTAGATGACGTATGCTAGCGCTGTGCGGAGAATGAATTGTATGCGGGCAATGCAGAATCCAGCGCAGCAGACAAGGTCGTAATCTTGTGGTTCGATGTCAGTTTAGATCATCATCACTGCATCCCCGTGAGTCATGCGAGAAGGCGCCACAGTGCCAGGTAGCCATTGCTCGAGATCGATAATCTCCTACTAACAAGAGAACTTCAAGTGACTAGCAAGATCCTCGTCGTGACTGCTAGCTGAAGTGTGATGGCTGAGCCAGTTAGGTCGTACGGAATGTAAAGTAACTCCTGCGCCTGCTGTTGTTCGAGCGCGGCGCGTGCGAATTTGATTTGGGCTAACAGAAGGGGAAATATCATACTAGAATCCTGTGTGGCCTACGGGAAGGTGGCATGCGCCGAGAAAAGTAGCACGCAACATGGAAGTGCGAATATTATACCTGCGACCTGCAAGAAGGTGGCGGGCATGACAAGACATGGGCCGACAAGCAACTTTGAAGCTTGAAGCTTTGCACCAACATTAAAATTTTAATTATTGCAAATGTTAATGAATTACTTAATATTTCTAAATTCTTACATAATGCTGCCGCCTCAGAGTACTGCGCCGCGGCAGCCAACTTGTCATCATTCAACAATAATTTGTTGCATGTTGCAGGTAATATGGGGCTTCTCCCGGACTTGAACCATGGGCGTGGTGCGGGCTCTGGCTTGCCACTTCCTGTTCTCCTTCTTGCCGGAGTATCGACCTTAGTAGCGGTGACTGTCAGTGGATTGTCGATATGGCTGCAGCTAAGAAACTATAGGAAGCCCCTCCTGCAAAGGTAATTCCACTTATGAGGGCTTGAATTCTAACGACTATTTGCTGAGCCATGATGTTTTCAGGATGGTCATCCGAATTATGCTCATGGTCCCAATCTACGCCTTGTCATCCCTGATTTCCCTTTTCTCGCTGGACGCAGCGTTCTTCATTGATGTGATACGAGATGTATACGAGGTATGTACTGTCTATGCACGAGTATCTCTCTTGTGAACTATGAACACCGATTTAGGCTTTCGTCATTTACTGCTTCTTCGTTCTTCTACTTGATTATTTGGGCGGCGAGCGTTCGCTTCTCATTCAACTTCACGGACGACCACCTATCCCAGCCATATTTCCTGTCAGTCTTTGGAGACACGAAGTGGATGTTAGCGATCCATACACGTTTCTCTTCATTAAACGAGGCATTCTGCGTCAGTTGTCGCCGTCTTTTTAAATGGTCATGTTGACACGTTTCCAGAATATGTGCAAGTCAAACCCGTGTTAGCAGTTGCCAGCCTCATCATGAAAGCAACTGGAACATATCACGAGGGTGATTTCCGGGCCCGGTCCGGGTACCTGTATGTTTCGATCGTGTACAACGTGTCCATTTGCCTTGCATTGTATTGCCTTGCAGTCTTCTGGATGTGTGTAAGCGATGATTTGAAGCCATTTCGGTGGGTCAACAGACGTTTGCTTAGCTATCTAAAATTCATTGTTCCGGCTTAGCCCTGTACCAAAATTCCTTTGTGTTAAAGGAATCCTCTTCTTTTCATTCTGGCAATCTATTGCTGTATCAACTCTCGTCGCGGCCAATGTCATATCCAAACTTGGACCATACACGGACAGCGAACATATCTCCCTCGGACTCACTGACACTTTAATTTGCGTCGAGATGCCATTCTTCGCTATCGCGCATATGTATGCATTTTCCTATAGAGACTTTGTCAAATCATCACCTTCTGCCAAAGTCCACGTGGCACGGATGCGCATAGGGTATGCCGTTCGGGATGCATTTGGCCTGAAGGACCTTGCTGAGGACACCAAGGCAACTTTGCGTGGAGAAGGCATCAATTATCGTGCATTCGAGCCAAGCGAGGGTGGAATGCACATTGGAGCAGCGAGGGAGCGAAGGATACGTGCCGGCTTGCGCTATTCCGCAGGCGGAAAGCGGAAGTATTGGCTCCCAGAGGTGACGGGTCTAGGTGATGGAAATGCCGAAGGTGACCACAGGGGCTGGTTTAGGTCGAGTCACCGGCGACGATGGAGACGTCGCCGCTCCACTACTCGCGGAACATGCAGAGAACGTTGTTCACTCTGCGCCCGACATGCAATATCAGGAACAACGGCAGACCATACGAATGCCCGGCGATGACGTGTACGTGGAAGACGACGATGAATATGCACTGCACTTCAATGATGGCCTGGTCACCGCGGATGATTCACTCTATGAGCACGCGAAGAATTATGTCTTCGGCGACTACGCGTACCCTGTTGTAGATGTCAGCTCTGAAGAAGCGCGTCATGCGATGTGGGCTGCTGAAGAGAGGATTGTTAGAGAAGGGATGCACGTCAATGTCCACATTGGTACAAGCGGGTAGCAGAGGCTATGGTGCAACGGGCACTCGAGCTGGTCAAATACGCAAGTACGATGACGGTAAGGACGAAGTGTTCGCTTCGGAAGAACGTGTGGTTGCCCCTGAGGAAGGCAGTCAGAGGGCAGAAGTAAATGCATCGAGGAAGTTGAGGTGGTCGGATACCAGAACTAATGGAGCTCCATCATCACCGATTTCCGGCTCGTTAAGCTCATCTGCGAGTGGATCAGGTTCAGGGAATCATCTGCGCTCAGGGTCTTCATCCCGACACAACTCACAGACATCTCATGCATCACGCCCGAGACTGCTCTCTGGAAGCAATGTTAACGTTCGCGCGTCGTCTCCATACCTTCATTCTTCGCCTTCACACTCGCGATCAAACCTCGGTACTCCATCACCCCGCTTACTTCCTTCTGGATTACATTCCCACCCATCTCCTTCTCATCCTCCACTCGCCGAGCCAGATGCTGTAGACCTTGTTGTGTCTACCGATACGCTCCCGGTGCCCTCAAGTTCGCATGCTGCTCATACTTCTCTGCGCGCAACAGGCTTAAAACGTGTCTGGGATCAGAAAAGGGACATCCATGTTGAATCCTCGGTTGGGTTAGAAGAAGAAAATGACAGGTGGTCTAATGACCGTCGCGTCGTCCCTAGTGAAATCGACAAGGAGCATGATATACGGAAGGAGGAACCTAATGTTCCGGACGGGCACGATCCAGAGGAAGTAGTACGCCTTGAGACGCCGCCTTCATATGCTCGGACTTGGAATCTATGGAACCAAGAGTCCAGAGGAGGACGAACAAAATCCGTGGACGTGAAATTAGGACCGAAGGACTCAGATGCTCGATATGCCGAGATACCCCCTCATATACATAACTTATTCACGTTGTACAACATTCATGTGGCTGTCTGTTGATTATCAAAGGATTTCTTTCAAAAGTCAGTTGCCGGTGCTCGGTTCGTGAAGTCTTTGCTGCGGTCGAGCTGCGGTTATATTTACTCAGGCTGTACAGCCTTAGGCATACTATATGTAGCAAACTGTGGCTATGCGAATCGTGGCATTCCTATGCACCACTTCACGCACAATTACCCCCCTCTCTTCCGCGAGGTCGCCAAGGTTTACTCACAACAACTACCTGACATAATTGCCACGACGAGCCATGTTCAAGACGGCAGCAGCAAAAATTGCGCATAATTCAACGATCCCGGCACTTGCGGGTAATAGCGACCTGAGACAGTTTCAGGATCTCATTAACGCGGAGAAGGTTGTTCTGGTCTCGTGAGTGTGCTTTAGAAACCGCATATACCCTGTTAACGTTCTTGCCGCATTATTATGCAGAATTCAGAGACTGGGCGTTGATATAACCAAGGCTGCGGAGTCCCTCAGAACGTGGGGGGTTGGTGAGGGTGATGACCTCGCAGTGAGTGATGCTTTTGCCTGGGTGTACGTGGTGCAGTTGCACTTCATTCCGTAACGTTCACGCAAAGCTCCATGGGATGCCTCGCATATTCTGTGACGCTCAATAACGCGTAGACAAGCTCCTCATCTTGCTATGTGGAGCTGAGTACAGTATATACTTACGCGACTGGACGGAGCATTTCGTCCGAGACCAACGGCTCTATGTGCACCCGCCATGTTTTAATATCCGCCTTCTGACAACGAAACTATAGGATATCCTCGGTACATCTACTACCCTTCTTGTTAACTTTGCTGCGGCGCTGAGTGCGTACGCCAGCACACATCATGGAATCCGCGACACCATGAAGTCTGTGCGAACGCGCGAGGAAGCACTCGATGACCTACGGCGCCGACGACGGCGTGTTGGAGCCTCTGCAGACAGTGCCGAAAAGAAGCTCAACAAGATGAGCCCCGAACACAAAAATCTCACAGCGCAGACTGACGCTCTCAATCGACTGCGTGAAGAGATGCGCGCAATAGATGGCGAGATTGTTCGCGAGGAAACTGAGCTAAGCGATTTCAAGAGAAAATGTGCGAAGAGCTGGATGCAGGCCAAGTTTGGAGGTCTTGTAGAGTGCTGTGAGAAGGGTGTGGTCAGTCGTTCTGATTTTTTTTCGCTCATTCTCCGCCTCATTTTTTACTCAGATCGTTGGCGATATAGGCAAAGCAATCGTTGCAGTATGTTCTGGTGTATGCCCGCAGGTCTCATTATGACCTTCATTTGTAGGAGATTCCCGAAGACGTGACGCAACCAGGACTTCCTCGAGCGTATTACAGCGCTCACCCACGTGTCAGCGCCCTTGCATCTGAGGCACAACGTAGTATTGCGCAAGTGGCCTTTACGGCTGTCGCATCTGACCGCGTCAGCCAAGGAGAGTATGAGCATACATCCTCGACTCAGACCTCGCCACAGATGCGATCACAACGGACATTGTTGTCGGGTTCTCCCTATTTACCTGCTCCGCGGGTAGGAAGCGGGCTCCACCTGGGCAGCTTTGGGAGTGAACCTCTGGTGGGACTTTAATGAGCTCGACCTGCCCCAAGATATCTTATCATTTTTGTCATTTACAGTCTCCTCCACATCCAAGCCAGCGCACAGCGTCCGCGGATGAACTTGGCGTCTCTACACCGACGTCAACACACACCAGTCAATTTTCCTCTTTTCCTACCAGGGGCCCAAGCCTAGGCGTCCTGTCACATGACGGATTGACTCATTCAATCCCTCCCCTCTCCTACTCGCGGCAAGCAGATACAATAGCTTGTGGTTCCTCGGCCCTTCCCGCGCATGATACCTCGGGCTCTTTGACCAGCTCTATCGCCGACGCCCTGGCTCGCAGCGATTCCAAATCATTAAGCCTAAATCATCCCTCAGTTGATGATCCTGCGCCAAAGTATGAGCCGTTCGTGCCCGGATCAAGTGCTCCATACACTGGTATTGGAGACACACGCAGAAGCAAGAGTCCAAGTTTGCCACCTGGAGCAGCTCCTGCTGCAATCCAGGCTTGGGACGACGGTTTGGGCGCTGAAATTGAGGAGCAGCGTACCGTGAGCGAAAGCAACGACAATGCGATGAGCGTCATGAGTGGAAATGAACGGACGACGAGCATTACTGGACTGAGCGACAGACGAACATCACAGGAGTCGGTGGGTGGGATGCCGTATGACCGTGATGAGGAGCCCGAAGATTACCAATCGAATGAAAATGTACTGGAAAAGATGGACCGAAGAGTGGGGCTCGGGACGGAGGAGGATGAAACAGAGGTAGAACGCAGACCTTCGCCCGAGACGACGGAAAGTCAGAGACGTATCCCGCGTGTGCCTCCGCCCTCCGTAGATACCGAGGCACCAACGCCACCAGAGCATACCAGGATCGTGTCTCCGCTTTCACAACAGTCTACTTCCCCCTTGCAGACTCAAGCGAAAGGTCATTCAGAAGACGGCGACGACGAGCACGCACGCAACGCAGCAGCTGCACGTGAGGTCACTCGTGAATTGGATGCGCTAGCATTTAGCACACCCGCACCAGTGACGTACTCCACTCATCCAACTCAATCCCGAGCCCCACCACAAGGTTCTTACATGTCAGGGCAGGCTTACCCACCTCAACCACACCAACAGCTGCAGATTCATGCACCTCAGCAAGTGCCTAATCAGACCTCTCAGCCGCCTTCACCCCTTGCACCACCTAATGCACCATTCGCTCACCGTCCCACTTCGCCTCATCCTCATATCGGGGTTGACCCAGGCGAATCACGTCCTCTACCAAACATAATTACTTCGAGGAGTAGTTCGCCTCGTTCCACATCACCTCGACTCCCGCCATCTTCTTTGTCCTCTATGCAATCACCGGCTTCCGCTCCCTACAGGTCGCCGCCTGAATACCCACGCCCGTCGCCGCCGTTCTCGTCTCCTCTCATGGCGAAGTCCACATCTTCACTGACCTCGGGTGCTCCCGGTGGTTCACCGCGAATGATCTCAGCTGCTGCGTTCCGCAGGCCTGGCCGCTCTGGAAGCGAGTCTGGGTCATCGTTGACTCCGGCAGGGTACAGTGGGCCGGCAGATACCTCACCTCTATCCCTCCCCCGCCCTTCTGCGTCGCTTGCACCTTCGATGTCACGGAAGTCCGGGGCAATGCGAAGGCTGTCTGTAATCAACCCAGACCCAGTCCAACCCGATGAAGATGAGTTCGACTACATATCAGCATACACGGGGGGAGACGAGTCGCGGGTCACGCAGGCCCGGCAGAGTGGGGGATATGGGCAGGGGAAATATGTTAGTGACCTTGAAACTCGATGATCAAAACGAAAGCTTGCCTTTGTTTGAACTTGGGACTGTATTGCTCTAGATGCAAATGAACTATTGATTATGTATGTTCTTTTTCTTTTTCATTTGTCCTGTTGTTATGTTAATTTTGCTTATTCACAATCAAATATGTAATGTGCAATCCAACCCTTTTAACTCTAGCTGGGCAGTAATCTAGCCGACTGCGATCTACAGTATTCTGCTTGAAGCATTCCAAACCTTGCTAAGAGTAAACTCAACTGTCTTTAATAGAAGCTTTCAAGGACACCAGTGCCTCGTTACCGGGTTCTGATCGGCTTTGGGTCTGCCTAATCTCCATTAAGGATTGCTCTGCTATCTTGAGTTTGTGATGTGATGTGCAGCGTTCCGCATGTTAGTAGGGGTGACATGTTCAACCTTCAGCCTCGTTCACTTGAAGCTCAGTACCTAGAATTCAATAAGCCCCTCACCCTGTCCACAATCGATCCAACGGATGAATTTTCAGGCCTCAGGTTCAGAGATCATCGATCATTGATCATCATTAAGTTGTATGAAACGGGAGTTAGTTATTGTTTACAAAGGACGCCCAGACTTGCAGTCAACCTGATTCGCTAGAGCAAAAGAAAAGATAAATCATAGTTTCAAATTTGAATATTCTGAAATGAAGGCTTGGAGAAGAAACACGAAATTGTGGAGTCATAACTCCCATGCTTATCACAACTATAAGTATATTTCGAACGATTCGGAGCGCACGTACCTTTCGGAATGAAATCAGAGCTCAGAGTTGGACATCGCCAACCCACACTTCCCCACTGCGCTCGTTCGAACTAAGGAGACCACCTGAGAGAACTACTCGAGTATTACCTCCAGGGGTGGTATAAGACGTTGAAGGGATCCAGCCACGGCCCTCCGGAGTTGAATCACCTGTGAATGAGATCAGCCGATGGATGTTTACATGGCTGTGGCGCAGGCACGATGAATCGCGAACCAAGGTTGACTTACCTTCCAGGATTAGCTTCTTCCACCTTAGCGCACCCTCGTGCCACACCAGCGCCCAAGCATCATCATAGAATTTCCCGGCACCCGCATGGCCCAAGTTGGATGCCTCACACTCGCCGTGGTATAGCAATGCGATTCCAGTGCCATCAAGTGTGGAAAGAGGAACGAGACCGTGGACAGAGCGCGCTCCGGGATATCCCTGTTGCGGGTCGCCAGACGGTACAACGGTTGACCAGGAATTGGTACTCGGTGTGTAAATATCCAAGGGTGGTGGTGTTGAGGTGGGGAGTTGGTACCCAGCGAAACCTGAAAAAATGTGAGATATTAGTTAATTTAGAGATAAGGAAGGCTGGAACGATGGTGAATACCAGGCTGTCAACCACGATAAAAAGGAGAGAATGAACAGAAGTCGGGCGCATATGAAGGGGAAAACAAAAAGAGCGTGAATGCTATCAGACTTTGTCTGTTTGATAAGGTTACGAAGCGGGGATCACGAATGTCGTAGGTAGAGCGCACATCAGACATAAAAGAACAACATACCACCAAATCGAATGATCACCTCCTCATCGGAGGAAGACATTGGAATTTTTACAGAAGCGATAGCAGTTCCACCACGCGCAGGATCGGGAGCATCTGCGCAGAGAGACCACCGAGAGGATTGCAGATCATAAGAATGAAGAGTAGAGAGGCGACCAGAAGCAGGACAACCCGCATGGATGTACAATTGTCCCTGTATACAAATCCCGATCAGTACGAGAACAACTTTCAGGAAGATAACGAATTGTAAATTGATGAAACGCTGAGCGCTCAGGTTGTAAGGCGCATTTGCGGACGCTCACATTAGCCATGACGGAAGCATGGAAGCTTCTTGTGACGGGCTCGTCGCCCATACCTTCCAGCCTCTCCCATATCACCTCATTTTGCAATATCTGCCCCTTCCATATGCCTGACTGCTTGGGGTCTAGAGGCGCCATATCAATGCCCCCCCTTCCGCCCCACATGTACAGATTTCCCCCATCGAACACCGTTGTCGCGCCCACTCGGGGCTCCGGCTTCAACGATGCGGACAAGGTGCGCCACAAGCCAGCATTATCCGCTACGGATTGCTGGATGGCGTTGTTCAGATCAAATACGTGAACATCTCCATCAACAGGCTTGCGTGGCTGGAACTCGCCAGAATATAGCAGGAGGGTGCCTTTATTCGCGATAGAAGCACAGTGGGATGATCGTGCTTTAGTTGAGAGAGATGATAGGCATGTCCACCAGATCGACATCAGATCAGGAACTGTCACGATATCCTTCGTAGGAGTAGTTACGGAGTCCTGACTGGCACTATGTACTAGGCGATTAGCAAAAAAGACAACAATGTGACAATATTAATCGTCGAGATGAATGCGACAATCGATAAGCACTGAAAACCCAGGCAGCTGACCTTGAGTCGACCAACTTGTTCATATTTTCTTCGCAAATTCACAGCTGCGGCCATAATTAGCTGGCAACTTACAATTAGCCTATTATACTCTCCCACAGGACAAGGATCATAACCTCTCGAGCTCTATCACATACTTGCCCTCGGCGATGAAATTACTTGGTCGTTCAGTGCTTCCGGCGGGTCCATAATGTCTGCTAGCGTGCGCGATAAAATGAAGCCTTGAGCCCGTCTGCACGTCGGATCTCAGTTACTCAAGGGTCGGATGTTTGGTTCTCAAGCTTAGCTCCACGTGTGGGCGACCGTGACGTCGTTAAAACTTGCTTCCGAGCCAGTCCCGAATGCTATCATCACCGTAACCGCGAGCCGACAATTACAAGGGACATTTATGAATGCAGCACAAGTGCAGATCTCTATCAGGAAGCTTGGCAGAAGCAGCTACCACCCTTTGAACACTGCGGCGTGCCCTTAAAGCGTCCATGTCCAAAATTAGGCGTTCCTTTCATCCAATATCGGTTAGGTCTTTATTGTCTTACATTCCCTGGCTTGATCAGACGAGCTTCGGTGCTATACCACAAATACAATAAACGCACTCCCGGATTCGCCATGTCAACCCGAGAAATGGGAGAGCATGTACGGCATTCAAGGACGGGGATCCCTCGCCCACATTGATAACCCTTTTTGTTTAAGAGCCGTATGAATAACTCGAGTTCACAGCGACTCCTCTCTCATCCGTTGGGTCCTGGAGTCCCTTTGTCAGACACTTACCTGCACTTTGTACCTATCTTTCTGTAGCGTCTGGCACCTACGAACCTCGCCCTACACCCCACTATCTGTAGCACATAGTACCTTAATACCCAAACCATCATCAGTTAGCATCCATTATGGCATCACATACATACCCTCCCCCTGAACCTCGCACCTTTGCACCCCCAACCAACAACACCCTTTCGTCGAAGGAGCGCTCTGCACTAGTGCGCTCGACCAAGAAGATAGGACGCATGCTCGGCGATATCCCGCGGTTTGTCGATGATATTGATGATCGTGAGTTTATCGTTCCTTTCACTCACCTGGATAATGCTGATGAGGTACAGAGTTCGTCATGGTAACGCCTCCAAGACCACCCACTCCAGTTGAACCCTCCAAAGAAGACACATGGAGGAATCGTAAACCGACTCACCTTCCCCCGCTTATGAAACTCTCTGGTGGCATTGCCATGGACTCTAACTCCCCGCCCATGCCCCCACGTACTGCACCTGCACGGCGCCCTAGCATCGTATCAACTTCCTCTAGCAAATCTTCTATTCAAGAACAGCTTCTCACTCCATCCAGGGAGGCTGCGCACAAGCGCAGCAAAATGGAAAGGCTACGGAGGAGGCTAGGTGAAGAGGTTCCAGTAGAAGCCGTTTTCCCATCCACCCCTGCCAGCCCGAGGACAGCCGTCCCACACACCGCGATGCCCGAACGCTCGCATAATCATAGCCGCTCGCGGCCTGTGCACCCATCACACGACGACACTGTCACATTCTCGATAGATCATCACACTGTCGTCCTGAAAACAACCACACGAGCTAATCAGGCTCACTCACCTCATCGTTCCCACCATCCGCATAAATCCGCACATCGCCCGCCGCCATTGCCTATGACTGGGCTACCACCGTTGCTCAAGCCCAAGCATCCCCGCATCTCGGACGAGGCGGGCCTATTGGGCGCGAGAGCAAAGACAGCGGCAGGCTCTAAAATCGGCGGTGCGGATTTCAAGGCCGCAAGACGCGCCAAACGGGACGGCTTCGGTGAAGTAGAGATGGTTGGGTTCATGGGTGGTTTTTAGGCCTTACTCTAGGCTCTTGACTCTTGAGCCTCTACCATGTGCTCATGGTGGATATATGCATATACAGCGCGCTCGCATGGAGCAATTGTATGCTTCGGGGATCTTGATGTTTCGGTATGTTGATGTATGCGAGTCTAGGTATGCCTTTATGCCGTCTGTCTATGCAATCACTTTCTCTTCATGACACTACGCACTGCATACCATTGGGCTGGACCCTGTACCAACTGATACGTTGCCTTCCATGATGTTTCTTCTACATTATGTCAGTAGTTTTAATATTTGCACCTAGTTTTCCAGCACCTTCAAGTTACGAGTCGAATGTACCATGCACATATACTCTTGGCTACTAGGCATTTGATTGGAACCACTGGAGCAGTGGCAAGTGACGATGTGGCTGTTAGCGTCTGGCCGACTGAACTTGAAGACCTTGCTGAATTGTTAAGTTGCGAAACTTGAACGATCGGAACGATTTTCATTGGCTGACTACGCTACCATTTTGAAAGGCAAATTATGTACTGCTGACTAATGAACTATTATTGGATCGTACTAGTAATAGCCTTGGCTCGACATTTCCAAATTTCATACCAGGTTGCGGTACCGGTACGCCGTCTCCGCTTGCCTCTTCCTGTTTCCTCAGGTTATGCCCGGACAACAGTTTCCTCATGCACGTCAGCAGTTGTACCAACGAGAAGCGAACCATCTGTAGCAATACAGTAACCTGCAGGAACGTATTTCTTGCCAGATGAAAGATGCTCCAATACGAGCCTCATCACTTTCTCCATGCTCCTCACCTGGTGCTACAGCCTCAGGCACGATCTTTGCCAGTATCGTTGCTGCGCGGCTGAGTGCGCTCCTACATTTCCAAAAAAGCAGATAGTGCGACAATACTGGCAGTACAGTGCCGGAAAGAAGTCGGACAAGGACCATGTCAACGACTGAGACAGACGTCCAAACCGCACGGTGCGTGCTGCATAGTATAATTGTCGTCGATATAACCTAAGCGAACCTATTGCACACGCGTTCTATTTGCATTTTCATTTCTTCGTCATCCCCTCAGAATGTGGCAAACATTTGGTTCGAATCTTGAGGTTCTCGCCACATCCTCATTTCGTGCAATCTCGTTTGACGTCAGAGGTACAAACATGGAACACGCAAATTTACATTTACATCATGATGTCACTCCGGAAGATCTGGATGAAAGTTTTTTCAGATCCACGTGGCACTAGTACTGGCGCGTCACTCACCCACCTGAAGTACTCCGTCAATTTCAAATTCCCGTCGACGACGTTATAGGTGAACCCAGCCCTAGATGTTGCCGGGCCTCCTCCGGAGAAGTCAGAGAATGAACGTTCGAACTATGACAGCTTCAAGTTGTATGTATTAATCGTATAACACATATCTGACAACGCATGTCCCTCAACTCGGGACCTCAAGGCTCAGCGCTCAGCCTTCAAATCTGAATATGGACCGTCCAATTCCCATCGAGTACGTGGCAGAAGTCTTATAATAGGCCCACGAGAGTTGCGTTACGCCAGGTTACGCTGAATCGCCACGTTCATGTCTATCTCAAAAGGTGTCGCATTGATAACTGGGTCTGCTCAGGGAATCGGTCGCAGCATCGCTCTTCGGCTTGCACGGGATGGCTTTAACGTTGCTCTCAATGATTTACCCGACAAGGATGCCAAGCTGGAGCTGGTAGCGACTGAAATCGAGAGTCTTGGGAGACAAGTCTGCATCGTTCCCGCCGACGTGTCCGTCAACAAACAAGTCAAAGAGATGGTCGATGATGCTGTTACAAAACTTGGTGGACTGGACGTCGTTAGTGGCTCTTCTTATCTCACTAGACGTGTTCCCTGAATGTATATCGTATACAGATGGTTGCTAATGCTGGAGTAGTAACGCCTGCCTCGCTTGTATCATGTACGATCTGGGTCAAAGTCTACGATTGACGCTTTCTCATGTCCTCCACTAGCGACTGTGGAGTCATGGGACCATACATTCTCAGTAAACGCCCGTGGACCTTATCTGTGTTATAAGTATGCTGCCATGCGGATGATTGAACAGGGGCGTGGCGGTCGAATCATTGGTGCGAGCTCGATCGCGGGCAAAATAGGTGCGTCGTATAGATATGAATTTGCTCGAGTATTTTTATCTAATCGACCAGACAGGCTTTCCTCACAACTCCTCATATACAGCGAGCAAATTTGCAATTCGAGGGCTAACTCAAGCTGCAGGTGATTGCTGAGATACTCGTATGAACAACCTTTGATAAAGACTGCTTGACAGCTATTGAGCTCGGTCAATATGGCATTACTGTAAATTCATATGCTCCAGGCGCGATACAGACTCCTATGAGTAAGGTCGAATCAATTTCCGATTTCCTAGCTAACTCCTAGTTAGCCAAGAACATGATGGACGAGTCTGGGAACGTAGATTTTACACGACTTATCGACGATCCTTGCTCGAGGAAGTGGATGATGTCGGTGAGCACAACACGATGACAAACCTTATTCAGATACTGAATACCTGCTTTCTTCACAACCTCGATAAGTTACGTGAGAATGTTCCTATCAAGCACAATGGACAGCCCGAAGATATAGCTAGCATTGTAAGCTATCTCGCATCGAAGGAAGCGCACTTCATTACTGGTCAGTTCATGCCTTCATTGCGCCTGTCTCTTGCTCACGTAGTTATGTCCCCAGGTCAATGTGTAGGTTAATTTGGTTTGCCGCATACAGCTGGTCTGATTCTACTCCCAGATTTCTGTCGATGGGGGAATCACTATGAGCTGAGAAGCCCTTGTAAACAGTTATGTTCTTACACTTCGCAGTTGGTATGGTGTGATTACAATATTAAATTGAGGATTTCTTCGTTGGACTGGTCAGCGGTCAGCTACAGCGATGTGTCATGGAGACTGAGGACATCGCGTCTGAATCAAGTATTTATCGTTGATATTGTCGAAAAAAGTGGAATTGAATCCGATTGCGTTCCATCCTGAACGACTGCAATACCGAATGCAAAAGAGAAAGGGAAGGTCCTGGAATGCCTGGAGGGCCGTTGCGAATCTTGAACGATCGGAACGATTTTCAATGATTGGCTGACTACGTGTAAGTAGTCAAGACTGTCGTCCCTTAACGTTTAACAGTTACGCCAAAAGGCAGTGATAATCAAAGCTCAAGCGCTCATGTTTGGTTCTCGCGGACAGTATCTATTGTATGGTGGATCTCTGGTGACGCGCATATATTTTTCATAGTCCGCCGTATTTATTATTCTGTATACAGAGCACACCTAACAATGATATAAATCATGTCACTTGTATGTCACACCAGGTTTCTGAGTCGACACTGGTGACCGGTGACATTGCCGAAACGTTCGTGCTCGTTGTGAGCAACGGTGAGCTCGACTACGGCAGCACCACTTCGTGCTACCCGTTGTCCAGCGTGTATAGTGCTGGTCGCGAATCCGACGGCAGATTCGCATCGACGCCATGTGTGCGCTCCACTTAAGGCCAAGGTTTTGGTACTCTTTGATCAATGATAACTCCAACTGTACACAGCTCTCTCAAGACTGCGGAATGTGACCACCTTGTACTGCAATATATGCAAATGCCTACGACGCGTCCGGCAGCTGAGGGCCGCCAAGTGCGGGAGTATGGGATGTCATGACGCCAAATTGAACCGTCACCAAAGATTCACCATACCGGAATGGCCGCATCCTCGCAAGCGCACCGTACGACGACACAGCGCGATTATGGAACCTCGGCAACAACCAGTGCATCAGTTCGCCCCTCCATCATGTATCTGACATGCAATCTGTGTCGTTTTGAGCAGATGGAAAGCCACTAGCCACCGCCCTTGAGGACAAAATGCGTACACTTGTGATATTTCTGCGATAGTAAGAGGTTGGCCTCGATGAACTTTTGTTGGATCAGCGCGACAAGTCGCTACTCGCTGTACGTGACACTTTCATCACAGATCTTTATCAACATATGTAGGTTGATGCTACACGACGTCCAGTCCGTCAGCGAATCAAGGTATCCAATCGGGTGCCCCAATACCATATTGCCTCTTTTCATCGCCTCCTCTGCCAACACGGAGCGTTTGCTAGAGCTTGACCGCGTTACGAACTCGTTTGCTCGTCATCATCATCATTCTCTTGCTGTCCCATCTACTTAATCCTTACCTGTCCATCAAGCTTATCTTACGGGCCCCGTATGAATATTATCTGTCGCATTCTTGCTAACATCGTTGTTCAGCTTTAACTGTGTGGTTCGGGTCCGTCAGGACTCAGAACCCACTTCCGCTGTGAGCTTCACTTTGTGATAATCACTTAGTAAGACCAGTTAGACGAACCTCTGACGAAACCATCCATGAGTGAATGTCAGGGTGTTCCGAGATAAAAATAACTTGTCGGCAGGTTTGGAAACTGCGTAGTTCAAGAGAAACAGATTTTGATTCTGTTGTGGTAACCTCTTAGCTAAGACCAGTTAGATGAGCCTCTGACGAAACCATCTATGAGTGAATATTGATACAGGGTGTTCATGACTTATCGGCAGGTTTCGAACCTGCACAGTCCAAGAGAAATAGATTTGGATTCCGTTGTGGTGATCACTTTGGCCAGTACACTTCAGAGGTTGAGATGAACTCCGAAGAGCTGTCCATGAATGTCAAGGGTGCGATAAGACATGTGTCGGCATTGAATATTGAATATTGAATCCGCACCACCAATATTTCTAATGTTCTGGTGCCAGTCGGCTATGACTACTTAAGATAGACCTTGAAGGATCCATCCATAAGTGAATGTTCAGCAAGAACAAGCGTGAAAACCTGCAAACAAAGTTGGGTGGTGAGACGATGTTGAATGGATATTGAAAATGTCCAAAGTTTGACGCGCCCGTCAGCCGCAGCGGCGGTCAAAATTCCCGCCTCGACTGCTACAGCCGCTATACACATAATGCAGACTTCGGCAATGAATATTCAAGCTCTGAATGACGCAGCACAATTCTGGACATTGAAATCGCTCCTCAAGTAGTCAATAATGAGTGTTCAGATTAATCAAAAAGGCGCCTCTATTGCCCATGAAGCAGGGAAAATAACAGACTCCAGGAACAACCACATTGACCAAGTCAGCAACGAACTATATATTGTGCCTTCAGCCACAGCACCAATGCGAAAGCGGAAACACGACTCACTGTCCAGATGTGCTCATGGACGGGCTGCCAGCTCATCGGTAAGCAGTCTTACTGGCAGATTTTCAGACCGCCGCGCCATTGATATTGCAAGGTGCAAGGGGTGAGCAACAGGGTCGAATACTGGATGCAAAGCAAGCTATTCATACTCACTTTCACTGGAGCACAGTGGTGACTGCAGCAATCATCGTTCGTATCGCAGCCCTTTAAGGAAGGTTTGCACTGTGCGGCAGTGACAGACATGCATGCTGCCAAAGTAGTAACGACGAGGAGGAGAAATGCATGATATATACAAAGTGATAGAAGCTTCCCAAAGGGGACTCTGAACTACTAAGGTAGACAGAGCTTGCTTTTATATCCTGGAATTAAAACACTATTGCGGGCAAAAACTTGAAGTTCTATTGATTTGGAAAATTGGTTGCGCCTGGATGGCAGAACTTCACGACGGATGATTTAGGATGAATCTATTGGAGCCCTAGAATCAGAACCTGCGTGGATAATATATATATCTGAACCGCTGGGATTGACTCATCGTCGGCCACGTTACACAAAAAGAATGAAAGCCCGAACGTCCAGTCTATATCATTAATAATGAACATATATAAAAAAGGCTAGACGACAATGACTCACTTAGTAGAGGCTTCGCGAAGAAAAGCACAAAACGACGGGGATCAGTGAAAACCTGCTTCAGTGGGATTGTCGTCGCTTGAAGTCCTCCCCTTCTGTTTGTGCTTCTCCACTGTCTTTCATCTTGAATGAAGTTAAGCCTTTGACTCCGAGCAGTGCAGCCCGAGTGTCAACGGTTCCTGGGCAACCGCTACAGTGACAAAGGCCACAATCCACCTTTGTACATTGACAGCCCGATCTGGTCCACTCCCATCCACTAATGCCCTGAATGGTGTACCAGATGAGATGTGACTGCGAGGCTGGGCATGAACATCCACGCCGATATAGTGAGCGGGGACGGGTTGAAGTCGCATAGGATTAGCAGTCATTTGCCAGCGCAAAATAAAATAAAAAGACTAGTTTGACACAAGACATGCTAGCCTGAGGAATAAGCAAGTCGGTGGCTGGCGTTGCTACATCCGTATTTCTCACCGAGCCCTATAGACGACGCGTGTATACAAAGGCAGATGCTGCCCAACACCATATGTGGTGACTGTGACGTTTGAGATGCGTTCTTGGTAAATACAACAGTAAATACAACGGACCTCGAAAATATACACGGCAGCACGGCAAATCGAATCATCACCAAAGATCCACCATATTATTGGAGGTTGGGGTACGCCGTCTCCGCTTGCCTCTTCCTATTTCCTCAGGTTCTGCAGTTGTAACTGTTGTATCAACGAGAAGCGACCCATCTGTAGCAATACAATAGCCTTCAGGAACGTATTTCTTGCCAGATGAAAACCTATGCTTCAATACGAGCCTCATCAGTTCCTCTGAATCCTCCACGCTCGTCACCTGGTGCTACAGCCTCAGGCACGATCTTTGAGTCGGAAGTACCTCGATCTTTGCCAGTATGGTTGTCACGCAGCTGAGTGCGCTGCTACATTTCCAAACCAGCAGATAGTGCGACCATACTGGCAGTACAGTGCCGGAAGGAAGTCGGACAAGGACTATGTCAATGACTAACACAGACGTCTTGCAAACCGCACGGTGCGTGCTGCATAGTATAATTGTCATCGATATAGCCTAAGCGAACCTATTGCACACGTCAGAAGTACAAACATGGAACAAGCAAATTTACAATTACATCGTGACTCTGTTACTCCAAGATCTGGATGAAAGTTTCTCAGATCCACTGGCGCGTCACTCACCCACCTAAAGTACTCCGGCAATTTCAAATTCTTGTCGACAATGTTATAGGTGAACTCAGCCCTAGATGTTGCTGGGCCTCCTCCAGAGAAGTCAGAATGAATTATGTATTAATCGCATAACACATATCTGACAACGCATGACCCCTAACTCGGGACCTCAAGGCTCAGCGCTCATCTGAATATGGCACGTCCAATTCCCATGGAGTATGTGATAGAAGTCTTATAATAGGCCAACAAGAGTTGCGTTACGCTGAATCGCCACGCTCATGTCTATCTCAAAAGGTGTCGCATTGATAACTGGGTCTGCTCAAGGAATCGGTCGCAGCATCGCTCTTCGGCTTGCACGGGATGGCTTTAACGTTGCTCTCAATGATTTACCCAGCAAGGATGCCAAGCTGGAGCTGGTAGCGACTGAAATCGAGAGCCTTGGGAGACAAGTCTGCATCGTTCCTGCCGACGTGTCCGTCAACAAACAAGTCAAAGAGATGGTCGATGATGCTGTTACAAAACTTGGTGGACTGGACGTCGTTAGTGACTCTTCTTATCTCACTAGACGTGTTCCCTGAATGTATATCGTACACAGATGGTTGCTAATGCTGGAGTAGTAACGCTTGCCTCGCTTGTATCATGTACGATCTGGGTCAAAGTCTACGATTGACGTTTTCTCATGTCCTCCACTAGCGACTGTAGAGTCATGGGATCATACATTCTCAGTAAACGCCCGTGGACCTTATCTGTGTTATAAGTATGCTGCCATGCGGATGATTGAACAGGGGCGTGGCGGTCGAATCATTGGTGCGAGCTCGATCGCGGGCAAAATAGGTGCGTCGTATAGATATGAATTTGCTCGAGTATTTTTATCTAATCGACCAGACAGGCTTTCCCTACAACTCCTCATATACAGCGAGCAAATTTGCAATTCGAGGGCTAACTCAAGCTGCAGGTGATTGCTGAGATACTCGTATGAACAGCCTTTGATAAAGACCTCTTGACAGCTATTGAGCTCGGTCAATATGGCATTACTGTAAATTCATATGCTCCAGGCGCGATAGAGACTCCTATGAGTAAGGTCGAACCAATTTCCGATTTCCTAGTTAACTCCTAGTTAGCCAAGATCATGATGGACGAGTCTGGGAACGCAGATTATACACGACTTGTCGACGATCCTTGCTCGAGGAAGTGGATGATGTCGGTGAGCACAACACGATGACAAACCTTATTCAGATACTGAATACCTGCTTTCTTCACAACCTCGATAAGTTACTTGAGAATGTTCCTATCAAGCACATTGGACAGCCCGAAGATATAGCTAGCATTGTAAGCTATCTCGCATCGAAGGAAGCGCACTTCATTACTGGTAAGCTCATGCCTTCCTTACGCCTGTCTCTTGCTCACTTAGCATGCTACGTCTCCAGGTCAATGTGTAGGTCAATTTAGTTTGCCGTATACAGCTGGTCTGATTCTACTCCCAGATTTCTGTCGATGGGGGAGCCACTATGAGCTGAGAAGGCCTTGTGAACAGTTATGTTCTTACACCTCGCAGATGCTATGGCGTGATTACAATATTAAAATGAGGATTTCTTCGCTGGACTGGTCAGTGGTGGTGCTGATCGACTTGCCAGTAAGGCCTTAAGCTTGAGGATCAGAACACTTCGAGTATGTGTAAGTGGCGTTGTTTGTCCATGCAGGCCCATGCCCTCTACTGCTAGCAAACTAGAAGAAACTTCGTATGAGAGTCCGTATAAACAAAAATCTAGCTGGTGCTTACCGTCGTCCATCCAGACCCCTGACTTAAACAGAACGTTTATCTCAGAAGAGCGGGTATTCGCTAAACGCAGTTTCGAATGTAGGTTCTAACCTGAGGCTAAGAAAGATCTCGGTTCTCGTATGGAACAATCATAAAACCTGTGCAGATCCTACATCGTGTCACGCGCACGAGCCTGGCATGACGATAGAACTGCATGACAGACTATACAAGGTTGGTGCTGTATAACTCATTTTCAAGCGTGCCATCTCTGCCCTGCAGCGCAGATCTGGCCGCCTGAGTTTTATCGGGCAAGGCGTTAGTTTCGAGGTTCCGAGGTTCCGCAGTAATATTCCTGAAGACTGGAGTCGAATCGTTGCAAGTCTAGTCGTTGCCTTCAAGATTCAAGTAATGGATTACGCAAAGAATAATACTTATTGAATCTATAATCAGCATGTCTAGTATAATCTCATATAATGCAGAAAGGTGATCAGCGCGAGAAGAGAACTCGGAAGAACTGCAATGCACACACAAATCCGTTATTTCGATACCCGGGAGTCCCACGCCACAGAGCGTGCGCAGTATTCGAGCAGGACAAAACTTCCTACTGGAAATTTAGAAAGTCGACGCTGCTAAGCTGCACGCAGGGTCGCCACTTTGTGGCCGACATATCTAGGCATCTGCAGATGGGAATCGTATTGAAGGTCTGCGTGACAAATTTCTGTATAACAGGAGATGCACTTACTTAGCGGGAGGGGTCCCTTTCCGATACCCCTGTTGCTTTTATGGCTGATTCATGCGAGGGCATAGATATTATACGGATTATCCTATATATATACGGAGTGTCACTTGTCCCAATTCTTGTTCGATTTAGCGTCGGGAATAGTGTCAATCACGGAAAAGTACTCACGGGTAACTACAGCGGCTCATGCGCTTTCGCTGACCCACCAGATCTCTTTCGTTTTCCAAACGAGCCAGAATGCCAGCAAAGAGCCAACGATATACAATATTATCCGCATCTGTCTGACGCCGCCTGCGCCAGAGAGGCCAAATGCTTGCGCAGCTCGTCGAGAGGATTGAGACAAGGAGGTTGAAAGGCTAGAGAAAGAGTTTCCCTATGTGCGAATATTAATATTTCAAAGCGAAGAGGAGAACCATTAAGGTACTGTATCATCCAGAGTCAGATGTTGTCTTTCGGCATCGTCGTAGATGTCCGTGGTAACCTGGAAGACTGTTCAGAGATTTGTAGAAATAAGGCGATATGAATCATACTCCACGAAGTGTGCGTATCTTCGAATGTAACTCATCTAGTCGCTGGTCATTCTGTGCTTCATAAGTGTCTTCTGTAGTTCGTGACGAAGACATGGAAGGAATGATTGTGAAGGAAAGCTAGCGTGGGAAACTGTACAACAATGTGTTTCTTCTCCAACGCATTTGAACTTCGGGTGTACTCACAACATTTATCCATGATGCATCAAGGCAATAGACTGTTACCTTCCCGCAGACCTGGTCCACTAGTATTCTCCATGTGCATGAATCTTCGAGTCATTCAAACAAAATCTTGCCTTACGTGATGAAGTTGAGGCTGGATCACCTTGATCAGGCTCTGCCGAACATGAATAGCCTGTACTAAGATTTTCTTTGTCTTGGTTTCAGCCGCACCTCAGTGTTCATTCCAAGAAAAAAGAGAATTGAAAGATACAAAAAACCTTGCACTGTAAGTGCACCTGTCATTGCCCCTTGCCACAAGACTGGATGACCAAACCTTTTGCAGATTCTATAGTTGCATTGCACTGCGCAAGTGATCTGTGGGTTCGTCTGGTTAAGTTTCTCAGTGGATGTGATCATCATGTAGGTATATAATTTGGCGCGTCTGCGACAAGCTACATCAAGACACCATCGACATGACCATTTAAAAGGGCCTTGCTCTCATCAGTGGTTCTGCTCAAAGCATTGGTCCGAGAATTGCGCTCCGTCTAACCAGAAGCTTCGATGTCGCTCTTAATGATGTCGCCACCGAATGTTATCAACTTATTGCAATAGGAATTGAGAGCCGTAGGAGAAAGACATTCATCGTCTCCGAGGAGGACGCAAGTCAAGAAAATGGTCGCCTCTGCTGTAGACCATACTTAGGAGGTTGTATGCTGTATGTCTAGTCTCCATGAGTACAACTGGATTGATTTCGTGCTGACCTATTCATCAGATGGTCGCAATTCGTTCCTGTCAAGTGTGTGCGTTTTTCCACCGCCCTTCCTACGTTGCTTCAGCGGGTGATGTCTTCGACCGGGCAGCCCATTTCACCTGCCATAATTTTGGGTTTCAGGTATACTCACCGCCGCCGCGGATTGCACCAGCAAATTAGGCGTTTGCGATTTGACTTGGTTTAACGCAATCCGCTGGTACATAGGTATTCGATGCTCTCAATCGGGTTACCGTGGCCAAGAAATTTCCAGCTCTCGAACTCGGTAAATACGACATCACTGTAAATTTGTATGTAAGCAGGTCCGATGTGTGCGTTAGCGTCGACACCAATGTATTGCGAATGGACGTCACGCATTAAAACGGATCTCGTGGATCGTTCTGGAACATTGGCATTGAATGAGATGGAGAAAGAACACCAGATCCACAACGCTCAAGTACGAGATTGTTCGTTGTATCATCGATGTAACACGTACAGATGATTGGAAACCAAAAACACGATGGTCTGCTGGAGCATATCACGGGTATCGTAAGCTACCCTGCATAGAAAGAAGCACACTTCATTCCTGGTGAGTCCTTTGTCACGATAAATCGGGACGTAGCTAATTCGGTCCGAATCCATAGGACTTAATACGTAGGAACGATTTGTATTGATAAAACTATATGCTGATTGAACCTCCAGATCTCAATAGACGGAGATGTCGTCCTTGTCGTGGTTTCCCGTGTCATTGGATGATCCTATGATAAATCTCTCTGGTACGTGTTTGAATACTCACTTTTGGCTGCTGAAAATCGTTGGTCCACTCAGGTAGTGTGGAAGCTCATGAGCAGAAGCCTGCTATACTCGTTGATTGTGGGTGCACAACAGCAACTATAGCCTATTTTCGAAGCAGGAATAACAAAAATTCTCGCAAGGTTTGGTAACTGGTCGTGATGGCAGAGGTGATATCCATGAGATGTTTACGTATTACAGCCATTTTACACCTTTCAGACAAGGCTTCGTCCATTACCGTCGGAGACCAACCTTTTGGCAATAACTTACACCTCGGAACAGCTTGAAATCACCGGTAGCATATAACTTTTGCCACTCTTAACGGCACCGATGGAGCACAAGTTTCCGGACCATTCATGACACAACTCACGCAAGCTAACGTCGTAATCATTGACATTGCGATTAACTTCTATGGCAAGGGATAGTCCAAGAGTAGTTAGTGTCTTCCACCTCCAAGCGATATGAAAGGAGCTAGCATTCCTGTGGCATATATAATCCGACTGTACCACTTTATCATTCTAGCAAGCCCATCACCTTCTACCATAATCATGTCGCCTCAACAAGGGACCGCACTCATCACAGGATCTGCTCAGGGCATCGGTCGCAGTATCGCTCTGCGGCTTGCGAGGGATGGCTTCGACATTGCCTTGAACGACCTCCCTATGAAAAGTGACCAACTGGCTGCTGTCGCTAGTGAAATCGAGGCATTGGGATGCAAAGCGTGTATCGTGACCGCGGATGTGACAAATGAGGAGGAAGTCAAGAATATGATCAACGACACCGTAAAAGAGCTGGGTGGATTGGATGTGGTAGGACCCTGAGCTTTCATTCCTGGAAGCTTGCTTATGATGTTTCCACAGATGGTCGCCAATGCTGGTATTCCAGGAGCCAACACTGTTTTGGCAAGTAAGCTCGGATGTTGTGTTTGAGTATGCGCTGCAATCTCATGACGTGGTGTAGCCACTGTTGAAGACTGGGAGCGTACATTCACCGTTAACGCCCGCGGAGTCTTCCTGTGCTATAAACACGCCGCAGTACAGATGATATCTCAAGGCCGCGGCGGTAGGATCATTGGCGCAAGTTCCATCGCCGGAAAGATCGGTGACTGATATTCCGCGTTGAGCCGAGCTCGAAGGGCTGACATGAGCGCTTTCTGCAGGATTTCCATCAGCTGCTGCATACTGCGCTAGCAAGTTCGCTGTCCGCGGATTGACGCAGACGGCTGGTGAGCAGGAACGTCTTTGAGTGAATAATCACTGAATCTGGCCAAGCTCTTGAGCTTGGAAAATATAATATTACAGTCAATGCCTATGCGCCGGGTGTCATACAAACCCAGATACGTGCGTTTCATGTGAACACAGTCTGTACTCGAAGCTGATCGCTTTCGTGAACTCAGTGGATAGCATTTCTGACCAATCAGGAAATGTCAGCCTGGCAGACGAAGATTCGACGAATTACCTTGCTCAGGTCTGTTGTTCCCTTCATGCTCACACGTCTCTGTACCGTTGGCTCACGTCGCGCAGCTAATCGGGAACCGGCCGATCAAACATAATGGTCAACCAGAGGATATTGCAAGCATTGTCAGTTATTTGGCATCAAAAGAGGCGCATTTCATTACAGGTGAGTTCTTATTTTGCTGTTCATTTCTTGCAGCTTGTCTGACGCTGCAACAGGGCAATGCGTAAGTGCACAGTGCTGACCCCCTAACTTTCAAGGTATTCACTACACTACAGATTTCTGTTGACGGAGGTGTCGTTTTATCTTAGCAAGCCAGACGTCTTCCGAATACAATGTACTAAAAGAAGAAACAAATGTGTCTTCAAGAGGTCCTCGCTCGAGAAATACCGGGTTACCGGTTAGGTTGACCGCCGTTTGGTTCAAACCGAAGTCCAAGTATCACGTATCATACCAATTTCGTACATTTCATTCTGTTATAAAGTTCTGCTGATGTGCCGCAGTCACGTTAGTATTTTGCAAGTCCGCACGATGAGGAGACATGAGGCCACCTTATGCCCTCCCAGACCAGACCCCCCTCCCGTGTGAATTTCCCACATCCTAGGGGTATGTACTACCAAGCGATGTCGATGAACATTCATGAACATGTATTGCCAAAAAAAACATCCTAGGCATCGTACAAACGAGCGGATATAACTTTTGGATTTCTCTGTTCCTATCAGCGCTGGTACTACTAACACTGCATATGTTGCTGCAGAACCAATCTACCTCGGAAGCAATCAAGCAAACCAATGAAACTATCACAAATGGAATCAACTGCGGTGATAGAGGAACGTTGAAATAAAGACAAGTTCCCATCGGTTGCAGCTATTGAAGCTGCATTTGATCCTTTCTCCGGATTCCGGCCTTCGACACCAGCAATATCTATCTTGGTCTGGACTCTGACTCAGAGTGTCTGCATTCGAAGTTCATGAACCCTGTTCCGAGTCCATGATGTGCGGAGATGAAATAACACTTGAAGTGAGTTAAGGTGTGCTGCGGATGGACGAATTTTGATGGTCAAACGAGGGTTTAGTACAGAAGGTATCGTATCTCGGCTACCACTCGCGTCAGACGGACGCGTAGTACTAATAACCGAGCGATACAGCGGATGACGATTGCATATTGAACGACAGGCGTCTGTATTGATTGAGATCTTAGACTCGGGGATCAATGTCAATGTCAATGCTACGTCACCGCTAGACACATGTGATGTACAATATGGAACAGCTGATGATTGTTCAATGTTCATCCACCTCATCGTCAATGGCGTCAGACTGGAAATCGGAGAGTTTCCAATTGGCCTCGCCTCTCGACCAAGTCTCGATTGGCATATGTCATCACTTTCCACAATCTAAGATCATCTATACATTTGATGCTCAAATTTTGAACCCAATAGGAACCATTTTGATACCCCCTAGGTCCTTTCCCGAGTGCGTAACTCTTGACGCCACCTGTAACATGTAATATGCCGCCCATCTAAGAGGGTTGCCAAATTTAGCAATTTTCCTTTTACCAACCACAACAATATTATCTTTCGGGCGCTTCCCAAAACGCTCAGTATGATATTGGTTCAACTAGACTGCTTTCGTGCAACTCTCCCGGACAGCCCTTGGACAGGGCATTCCTTGGCAAGGGCATCCCTGGACCCGTTATCTATTTGTTCCGAGTCAGCAGACTCACTCCGACTTGAACTTTATCATCGATCTGCCATCGGACTCGGAGGTAAGTTCTAGAACCCTTACTTAACTTGAAAACCTTAAAAGTCGGAGTGCGGAAAGGATGGCCTCCAGCCTACTTTCCAGATATCACTCTGAAAGCACTGGCCCCTGGGTCTTAAGTCAACCTCATGTACATTTTCCCCGAGGTTTGCGGGTACCTCTTGGGCGAAGCTGGCCGTTTCCTTCTGTCCCAGGAAGGGAGAGTTTTCTTGTGATCCGCAACCCTGCTGCAGGCTGTCAGTTTAGCTTCGATTACTCGGTACGTTCAACTAAGAAGACCGTATTCGCTATGACATGGCTTCATACTTAGAAACTTTAGGATACCCTGCTGAGAATAGTCAGGGCAACCGTTCCTTGACCGGCAGGCCTCGCACGTCCTCTGCGATTGGGCGAGCCAATATTACGACGCGTTATTTCTCACGTAGAACACAATGACCACCGACTCGATCGAAGCGCGCTGTCAAGAAAACTGACGGGTGGGCGCTGATCAGAGGACTGGTGAGCCGTAGATATCGTCACATATACTGACATATGATCATATACAGAAAAGGTTTTCGTTATATTGGCATATAAAGTTGTATAAAGCCATCTATAACGTCGGAAACTCACCGCAATCAACGTAAAGCACCCTGGGGAGACCCACGTCATAATTTTTTGATACGATGACGTTGAAGGCTTGCAAGTGCGTTTTATCCCCTTTGGACCTTTATCTCAGGCTACTGGATACCAGTAGCCTGAGATAATGATAAGTGCATGTACTTCAAACATTTCAAAAGGTATTTAATGTCCATAGATTATCTTGGGACTGTTCAATCGATATCCGCGATGTCTCAATCTAAAGGTGTCGCCCTCGTAACCGGCTCAGCACAAGGAATCGGCCGTGCGATAGCAATCAGATTAGCCCAAGATGGCTTCGATCTAGCGCTCAATGATCTACCCGGAAAGAAAGAGGTATTGGAAGACTTCGCAGCCGAACTTCGGCGAGGCGGAGAATCAGGAGGGCTCCTACCATCCTAGGACATGCATTGTGACTTGCGATGTCAGTAAAGAGGACGAGGTGAAGAGCATGATTGATTCTGTAATTGACGTTCTAGGGAGCTTGGACGTCGTGAGTAGCGACGCAGAATGCGTGATCGTTTGACTCATGACATACTACCGCAGATGGTCGCGAATGCTGGAATTAGTGCCATGATAGATATCTTAAGTGGTGCGTAGATCGATCGTGAACAAACCCTGGCATACTCACTTTTTCATGCAGAAACTCTAGAAGGCTGGGACCGCATGATGAGAATCAACGCCACCTCTGCGTTCCTGTGCTATAAATACGCCGCAATCCAGATGATAAAACAGGGACGTGGCGGACGCATCATCGGTGCCAGCTCCATGGTAGGAATACAGGGTGAGAGGCTTTCCCTGATTCGAGTGTGGCGCCTGAAAACGCTATGTCTATTATGAAGCCACATCCCCCCTGTTGTCGTACAGTGCAAGTAAATTTGCTGTTAGAGGCATAACGCAAGCGGCTGGTAAGGTCGTTAACTATGCATATGCATTAGTACTGACGACCGCATTAAGCACTGCAACTCGGACAATATGGAATCACAGTCAATTCCTATGCTCCGGGCATCATAGCAACACCCATGGGTAAGTGCTACAAGTATTTTGTTTGCGTTCCGTCACTGTAAAATCACGGACAGTTGTCGCATCAAAGGCTCAAGTTGCAAAGCGAGGTGACAAGGACGACTACTTTCAAAAGGTGCGACCAGGAGATTCGTATCCACCATAAGATGTCTTGGCTAAATTGCCGCACAGACGATTGACACCTCTGCAGTCGGATACGTCGGACAGCCGGAAGATGTCGCCAGCGCTGTTGCATACCTTTCTTCTAAGGAGGCCCATTTCATTACAGGCAAGTTTTCCATCCCACAAGGGCTGTATGAGAGCTAACCTGTATTTCTATGTGTTAGGACAATGCGTAAGTTCATTTGAGCCACTGGTATGTTCAGTAACTGAGATAAGGAACCGGTCACGCAGATTTCCGTTGACGGTGGTTTGATGCTGTCTTGACATGAATCCTCCAATTGTCGAATAATAGAATCACAGCAGGAACCCGCAAGCTAAGGAATTGTCACTTTGTAGGTTTGGTTCAGGAGAAGCTCCGTGAAATCCAGAGGAATCGAGCTGTCGTCGTTTATGATTGAATATGCAATATTTTTTTCGGTTTTCTCTATACTCAATCCACGAGAACACGACTAGTCTTGATGGAATTAAGTTGATAATGTGTGGGCCTTGCACAAGACAACGGCTTGACGGATAAACCGCCAAGTCAGATACATGCCCGACCCATGCCAGTCCCAATCCCACCCATGAACACCTATGAACATCTATGCAACACCACGAAACTATGCCTCACCATCACTCCTACCCAATACCATACAGCACCTATAATCCCCACCCCATACCACCGACACCTAATAAACCCCCTCCTTCCCACGCTCGCCATCAAGAATTCCCGCCCCCACGGACCAGACCACATGAGAATACAGAGGCCAACCGCCAACCCCAAACCTCATTACTCATACCTCTATCCACAGAATTCTTATACCTCCGCACTCGCGGTCGAGCTCGCGCATAGCCATATATACTACACTGAAAAGACACACACCACCGCATGTATAATTACAGTCATCTCATCTTCGAAGGAGGGCACGTCTAAAACGGCCGGCAGGAACGGCGGACTGATGGAGCACGTCTCACATCAGGGCATTCGTGACTCCAGAGATGCGACAGGGCACCGGGGCCCTTAGACTAGCAAGTACTGTCCTACATAGAGTTACTCTCTCAATGGACACAAATGGATACAAAAAAAAAAAAACGGCTTGACGATCTGCTGATCACTACAGACGACAAGTCGATTCAATTGTAGCCGGCACAGCTCACTCAGCAGATGTTCTTGTTTATCTGTCCGTGGATGCGTTGTGGTTCCCGGGCTGCCTGGATTTGGAGATGATACGTGGAGCGTGGATGATTGGTCCGCCGAGTCCGAGTCTCCGTTGAAATAGTATTCGTTCGGCGGGTACACCGGAGAAGATGGACCGGTTGATACAGAGTCTCAATTGCGAGAATTGAGCCTGCAACGCTGATCGTTCAGGACAACCTTTCGGCGCACTTTTAGTGGCGAGGCAGCGTGGTGGAGAGTACAACATAATCGCGTTAGATCACAATATCATTGCACATGTTAGGTACTCGGCTGCTGATCATGACACGATGGATGTTAGGACATTAGAGATAAATATTGTAATTCAAATGACAGATATCAGATGTGTTTTCATCCATACCTTGGCCGTACCTGTATCCAAAAATATCCCCGTGCCACATCCTTATCGATTGTAGTCATTATTACTGTTTCTTCCTCTCCTTCAGAATGAAGTCCTTTGGGGTCATAGACATAGGATATATTGGACATAACGGCGCTGTTAAGATCACGAAACCTCAGTAGACATCGCCTCGATTTTGGAACTTCCGTAAATGTGAAGACATTAGAGCCTAGCAATTATCTATCGTCTCGTGGCGAGGCGTGGTAACTGATAATGAAAGAGGACTTCAGTTGGAAAAGATTGCAGAAATAGGGTTCCAGATATAAGCTCTTTCGAATGGGTAGTGCTGCACACCAATTAAGGAGATACCACATACGACGAGCATTTAGCTGTGCACAGGCGGTAGTGGTGATGAAACGAAATGAGATCCACGTTGTAACGGCGAGGTGGGGAGCCACCAGGAACACTAGAAAAGCGCCTACATGAGGTGGGTTGTGGGCATAAGAACGATGCTTCTCACCCCACATCAAATTTACAATATAAACATGTCCACAAAACGTACCTGTCATTTGCTACTGACTATCTGTTTCTCTCTCTAGACCAGTACAATATGTCAGTCGAGCTTTCGGATGTGGCAAGAAACGCAGACCTTGTTGTGAAAGAGCGCTCAACGCAGCCACGAATAATGCTAGGACACACATCGTCAGTGTTGGCAGCTGCGTTCTTCAAAGACGGTCGAAGGGTTGTCACGAGTTCATCGGACAAAACCCTGCGAATTTGGGATGTGCAGACAGGAGCATTGGTAGGAGCACCATTCAAGGGACACAAGGGCTGGGTGCGATCAGTCGCCATATCCCCAGACGATAGGAGAATTGCGAGCGGTGGAGAGGACAAAACCATTATCTTTTGGAATGCGGAGAACAAGCAGATGATTTTGGAACCGCTGGCGAAGCATACGCGCGATGTGAACTCGGTGTGCTTCTCCCCCGATGGTAAAAGACTGGCAAGCGGGTCATCTGATTGCACGGTTGTTGTATGGGATGTAGAGACTGGCGCTGTCCTCGCAACACTTCGTCACGACAGTTTGGTGTTGACTGTGGTATTCAGCCCCGACGGGTTGAAATTAGCCTCGGGATCAAAAGACAATACCATTCGCGTTTGGCACACCAATGACGCCGAGGTTCTTCTCAAGTTTAACGCTCACCAAGATCGGATCCGAAACGTTGTGTGGTCGCATGACGGCCAGCAACTTGTCTCCGCGTCGTACGACCAAACAGTCAAGTTTTGGAACTCGTCAGATGCAGACCAGATTGGTCAACCTTGCGCTGGTCACACTGCCTGGATCTATTCGCTCGCCATCTCTTTTGACGACTCCTTCATTGCCACTGCATCTTGTGACGATACTGTGCGACTGTGGAGCACAAAAACACACCAACAGATAGGGCAGGCACTTGAACATACCACCTGGGTCGGCTGCGTCGTAATTTCTCCCAATGGAGAACTGCTCATGAGTGGAGATGGAGATGGGAAGGTTCGACTCTGGTCCATCAAGAACATACTCGAGGAATATCATAGTGCGGAGGATAGGCTGAAGGAAGAGCTAGACAGTGCCGTAAGCCTGTATTGCCGTTCTGAATCCTATAGTCAGTCCTGACCGGCGACCTTTCAAACCAGAATCATGATGCTCTGTCGACACCTCTTTTACCAGTAAGTTCTCTTCTTACTGCGGTATCATATACTGTTAATGACAATAAATGAAGGACATCGCTCAAAGTGACATCCAGGTACGCTCTTACGCATGATTTTCCACTTTGTTCCTCACTCAGCTTATTTCTTCCGCACTATGGCACAGTCACGCAACGAATCTGAATCCTCTGACAATTGCGACATTACGAGCAATCATTCTTCGGAAACTCACGTAGCCTCTAGCACACGCACATTTCCTTCATTATTCGATGTGGGTTGTTTCCCTTCGGTGCATCTGCTTGTTACGGAATGTGAGCGTGTTTTATTATGCAGAATCTCCCTATGAACACGACGGTTCGCAATGCATGCATCACTGGGGACTTGCATGCTGCTGAAGAGATTCTGACCCAGGAGATCGACACTCATGGTGACAACTGCGATTCTCATGCCAGTCGCTCAGTTGTGATGGCACGGAATTCAGATTGGGACCAGGCACTTCGAGATGCAGACAACGTAAGACACTCAGCCTATCATGACTGTTGATTTGACTCCTTTGGTGATCTAGTCGATTGCTATCCAACCCTCATTGATGGGCTGCATCTCTAAAGGCATTGCCCTTTGCGGCAAGGGGCAACTTTGGGATGCCATGGAAGCTTTTGATCTCGCTTTCACATTTGCCACTCATGATTCGATGACCACCAATCTCTTACTGTTGATCAAGGTACTCTTCATACCATTTGAGTTGGTCAGTCTCAGTCTCAGTCTCCACCTTTTCAGGCTGTCGCGCTTTTCAATGCAGGTCGTCACGACGAGGCAGTCCGGCGAGTTCAAGACCTAACCATTACTTGTCAGCATTTAGATACACTTCCGTGCAGCGTCGTAAACGTGAGTCTTATGTCAGGATTCACAGAGTGTCGTCCGTCTTCCTGAAATGCACTCGCTAGTCATATCTACATGTACAACTTGCAAACATCTCTTTTGAGAATGGGCAGTACCTCAAAGCTGCTGAACAATCCACGGAGGTCCTCATTACGACCCTGACTGGTTTGTCCTTGCGCACGGCACTCTGCGAACCTAGATTAAAGATATTCACCGTGGTGCGTCACTACAACGTCACAGCACTTCCAATAATTGACGATATGCGCTTTGCAGCTCTTCGGTTGGGACTTGGATTCGTTATGGCGAACCGTCCACCAACAACGGTGTGACGCGTTCCTCCGCGCGGATCAAGTGATCGAAGCGGTCGAATCGTATCAATACATGATGCGCATGATTGATGGGACTGAGAAGACCAGCTGTCTCGGATGGTCTACCAGTGAGTGTCTTATGACCTTAGACAACTCGAGCATCGATATTGACCCCGAGGTTGATTAGCCTTCAAGCAAGACTGCATTGCACGCTGTGTGGCCAAGGGAGAAGACGCTGTTGTTACAAACGATCATGCAAGAGCTATCGAGCTTTATTCGGCAGGGATCGGGCTAGATCCCTCATACGAACCCCTTTTTGTACGCCGCGGTAAGGAGAATTTGGGACAGAACCTGTATGCGGAAGCCCTCTCCGACGCGGAACAGGTGCAGATGACATGCATAATTTTTAGCATTGTGTTGACATTGTCGATGCATAGGTGATCGAACTCGACCCATCGTCTTATACTGGGTACGAACTAAAGCACGAAGCGCTCTATGGGGTACATCGCTATGATGAAGCAGTCGTGACCTTCAATATCATGCTCTCCAAGTTGGAAAATGCTTCCGACGCGCAGATACAACGTAAGTCCTGAATCTTTCATGACTCAACATGAACATAATCACGTTTCTTTCCAGAACTACGTCGGCAATATCATTATGTCACTCCTTGTGAAGCAGAACATGCTATTCGAGAAGCGATTCGTGCTCACCTGGATACCGCTCCACTTCGTTTACTCGACACCTCCACTGGATATCTGTGCGATCAACAGGCACAGACAAATGCCTTCATGGAGAGCACAGAATACGAGAGACTTATGTCTTCATTGATGACCCATGGGCACCTTCAAATGGAGTGCATCAAAGAGGTGGTGGTGATGTACTTCCGTTGGGTGATGTTATCGCATAGGTGGGAAACGAAGGAGCCGCTGCTACTCGACATCCAGAACAAGGCCGTATACGATTTGGATCCAGTCGGAACCATGCTGAAGCTGCAGATGTTCTGCAAAACTTCCCGTGATGCAGGGTATCGCTGGGCATGGAGCGATACATGTTGCATCGATCAAAGTAACAATGCTGAGCTCCAGCGATCGATCAACTCTATGTTTGTCTGGTATCGCCATTCACCTCTTACGATTGTCTACCTATCCGACGTTGCGCCATCATCGAAGTCTGGCGCACTCGCAAAGAGCGCTTGGAACACACGAGGATGGACTGTCCAAGAGTTTCTGGCTCCCAAAGTCATTCTCTTCTACCAAGCAGATTGGACCCCATATCTCAATGACCGCTCTCCCAACCACAAGGAGTCTGTCGCTATCATGCATGAGTTAGAGGATGCAACAGGCATAAACGCCCAGGCCCTCGTGGCCTTCTGTCCGGGGATGAGAGGTGCACGAGAGAAACTTCAATGGGCGTCGACACGTGTCACGACATTGCAGGAAGATATTGCGTACTCATTGTTTGGCATCTTTGGGGTCCACCTGCCTGTAATCTACGGCGAGAAGAAGCATCACGCTCTCGGGCGACTGTTGCAGGCGATTGTGGCTCAGTCGGGTGACATCACTGCCCTGGACTGGGTCGGAAAATCGTCGGAGTTCAATAGCTGTCTGCCAGCCGACATTGCCTTGTACGAAGCGCCGCCATGCATACCACCATCGCTATCCGAAGATGAGATGCAGGCGTCAGTCGCCAACCTTCGAAGTGTCGCGGATGTAGAGTTGGCTGTGGCATTGTATACCCAGCTTGACAACCTGCGCGCTCCTCGTTTCGCGAACCGCAGAATACTCCTTCCTTGCATCACCTTTCTTGTCACAGGAGTCAGAAGGAGGCACGGTCTACACCGGGAGACATGTTTCACATATGACGTCAAAGCAGACGGACTTCAAGACTTGTTAATCACCACCGAAAACAAGCTGACTCAGTTCTCGCAGGCGAGACCTTTTCGGCAGAGATTCTTACTTGTCCGTCCCTGGAATCGTCATGACGTCGGGCTGTCTGATTTCTCAGACGATATGCAGACCAGTGCCTGCGTCTCCACTAGACGATTTATCTTGGGGCTACCCTAAAGAAGTTGGCCTAGTTGATGTGGAGTCTCAGTCGCGAGCGTTGAGGTTGATCGTTCGCCTTGGACAGCCTTTCGGCGCACTTTTATTAGCGCAGCAGCGTGGTGGGGAATACAAAAGAATCGCATCGGATCATGACATCATCGCACGTGTCAAGGACGTGTCTGCTATTCGCGACATGTTGAACGTCAGAACGGTAGAGATATTATAGTCGTATGCATTTCGAAGAATGTAGAATTCTGACGAGACTTCATTCATATCTTTAAATTGACATGTAATAATACCCTAAATCGGCTTTTACTAGTAAAAGGTGCCTTCACGGGTCGGTAGTGGGAACCACGTGGGGTTTTCTTGGCTTTGTTCTGCGACGTATGCATCAAACCTGGAGATGGCACCACCGCAAACCAATCTTCTTCTCTCCAGATCACCAAGAACCGTGTGGCACCAGAACCGGCATCCAGAGCGGTGCTGTCATATAAGAAACGGTTGCGCCCATTATATTCCAGTAAATCCAAAAGAGATTTAACTGTGATATCAGTAGCAGCGTCCTCTGGAACGTCAGCAACACTTGATTGAGATGACTCGTCAGGGGCTTCTGTCACAGCCAGGGCACCGGTTCTACTGTCCTGGCCGGGCATCATGTCCAGCGTGACAATCCGAGAATTATCATCTGGAAGTGTACACTGCACAAATATCTTCCAGCAGTGGAGGACCGAATTCGGGTCTGTCTCATTGACAGGAGATCCTGAGAGGGTGTAACGCTGCACAACTGCCTGGTGCGTAGCATATGACAGTCTGTACCACTTCGTGTTGTCTGTGCTGAACATAGGCTGATGAATACACGGTAAGGTTGAAATATCTTGCATGCAGGATGTAAGTAAAAGTAATTTATTAAATGATCACTCTAAATGATCACACCCACCGATTAGCGTTGGTTTGGCTTGCTTCAAATTTTCAATCGAAACAAGTTATGTATTAAGGATGTTATTTTTGGAGGGTTGGGGAGACGAATGACTGAGTCACGTCCTGCTCACGGAGGTGGTAAAGATTTAAGAACTTGTATGGTGGCTTAGGACAGTGATAGGGGCGTAGCTATTTTGACGCGGTCTATGCGCCTTAGTGCATTCAGCCCAGATGGGCTAAAATTAGCCTGCGGATCACGGGACTACACTCCAGCCGCCGGATAACGCCGAACTTTCGCCCGTGACACAAAGCGCTTTCAGCGCCACCGTGACTGGTGTTGTATTCTATATGAGTTCGAGGCACGAGAACGAAGATAGAATTAGGTCTATGTGGCGACACGATTTTTCGTGTTTCCCACCTTCTTGCTTCGTACTACCACGTTAGTACTTGCAACTCATCCACTCCTCGACGACACTCTCGTTTCGTCGCTTCTCTGTCACATACCAGCAGTTGATTGTCAGCATAGACTAATTTTCAACATGCTGAGAATTAGAAACAACCCGAACCTCAATATCTGTCCGGACTATGCGTCTGAGGTCTTCGACAACATTCGCGCACAATTGGTCAACGAGAACACGACCGAAATTCAAGCCATGCAGTTGCTTAGGAACATTTGGGAGGCCAACAACAATGCAGTCAAAGTGTTATGGCAATGACAAGTAGATGAGGACGAGGAACGAGAAGAACAACGTCAAAGGCTAGACAAAGAGGAACAAGAAAGACTCAATCAAGAGAGGATCGACGAGGAAGAAGTAGCACGCAAAGAAGAAAGGAAGAAAAATAAACACAAGTTTATTCCGATTCTCGAGGCCGGCATCCCCGACGATCCTGCCAACACGCCGTGCTCTTACGCTCTTAAGAAGTTGGACAAAGGTGACTACGTGGAGTTATGGTATTTTACCAATGACGGTCTGGATGAGGCTAATCTCAAGAAGACCGTCGACGATGACACTATGATACTGTCAACTCTAGCGAATGGGTCAATGGCGTGGGTATCGTCAGCATCGACCAGAAGCGCACGTGCAGTAGTCAATGACGAAAACTTACCCTTCGAGGAGTTTTGTCAAGCCTGTCCTCGCTTTCTGAAAGCGGTAGAAGAAGTGGACTGGCCAGAGGACAGAGTTCAAATGATGGCGCGTTTTTGGATGAATATACAAGTCCACGAATTTCGTGCATTAAGAGATCCATTAGCCCAAAAAGCTCTCCTCGTCTATCAAGCGGAGCAGCGCAGATCCTGGCATGCAGCTGCAAAGTCCTCAGTAGGGCCATACAACATCTCTATCGTTAATGAGAAAGTTTTGAAGGCCACAAGAGACCGAGTGTATTGGGAAGATCGCAACAAGAGAGACAACGAGCAGGACTACAAGGTCAGCGTCTACTAAAGAGATAATGAAGTTCTTGAACTAATCAATTCGTTTCGCGCATTCTCACTTTACGAAACAAATTAACCATGCCACACCCGCCTCATGCTACATGCCACATGCTATCTGCCACATGCTACATGCCACATGCAACATGCCACATGACACGCCACATTCCTCATCACAGTCTGACCATCGTGGCTCGTCCTCATCGAGGCAGCGAGACTGGAAGGAGTCACGCAAGTGTTCAGCGTCTCCTGAACGCTCGGGCAGGGGAAAGAAGCCGCATCAGGATTTTCGGACGGGCGCAAATGGGGGAGTCCTCTCCGCTTGTGCCGTATGCCTTGGACGCAACCCACACAGGATTATCGAATGCAAGGCCCTCAAAACCTGGGACGATGCATTCAATACTCTCTGCTCCCACATTGGGAGAGTCCTCACAATGCGGGACGGCAAACCAGTTTGCAGCGACTGGCAGCGGGTCAGCAGGGTGCTCGGAGGTCACTCATGACCGAAGACACTTCTGTTCTGGATGCGGTGCTGCATCTCACGGAGCTCAAACGTGCTCTTGAGCGCAGAGAGCTTGAAGCACTCACGCTGTACAACCCGGAAGCATGGGCATCGAGGCTCGCGTCGACAGGGCTCATTGACAGATACCCACACATTCCAGAGGGTCTGCGGAAGGGTTTTCATCTGGATATTCCTAGTATTAACGTTACACAAACGCCACCCAACAAGCAATCCATTGTGTCATATCAAAAAGAGTTCCTTGCTATCATCCAAATTGAGCTTAAGAAAGGAAGGTACATCAGGCCACTTAGAGCAAAAGAGGTCGAGGATCTCATCGGCCCGTTTCAATCATCTCCATTCTCCATTATTCCTAAGCCGGGTCGCCCCGGGCATTATCGCATCATTCAAAATTACTCTTTTCCTCACGCCGCATCTACACAATTCCCTAATGCTTCTATCAATTCATACATTAATCTGGATAATTTTCCCAGCACCTGGGGCACCTTTCACGTCGTTGCACTCACAATCAGTCGCCTACCCCCCGGGTCTCAAATTGCTATCAGGGACGTATTGGAAGCATACCGAACCGTACCCATTCACCCTTCCCAATGGCCAGGGTCGGTTGCCTGTATCTTGGAAGACCTGTTTTGCATCGATACTTGCATGTGCTTCGGCTTACGACCATCAGCGGGAGCTTATGGCTGCTTGGCTGATGCTGGTCTGGACCTTTTTCGTTCGCGGGGAATCGGGCCCGCATCGAGATGGGTCGATGATCACCTGTTCATACGAATTCTTAAGCAGTACATTGAAGCATACAACGAAAAGAGGCGAGCTTGGCACCAAGATATCATTAAGAGAGGTATGCATCAGGACCGGGGCAGAGTGTGGTTTGGCGGCTTCGTGTTTGAAGACGGCACTCTTGAAGAGTTTGATAAAGACTGCAGATTTCCAATCACTGATCTCTCAGAGGCGTCACCGAGATCAACCGAAGACGCCAAGTTCTCATGTAACTTGTCTGACATTGACGACGCTTCAGCAGAACTGGATGTTCCTTGGGAGCCTCTCAAGGACAAAGACTTCGCGTATGCTAACCCTTACATTGGTATCATGTGGGATCTGGCCCAAGGTACAGTCTATCTCGACAAGGAAAAGAAGAAGAAGTACTTGTCAGCAATTGACACCTGGCAGAACCGTAACACGCACGTGCTTATTGACATACAACAACTTTACGGTAAGTTGCTGCATACCACACTTGTTGTACCGAAGGGAAGAGCATATCTTATGTCGCTCGAAGCGATGCTGTGCCTCGCGTTTGATAAGCCTTTTATCCCACGGAGGCCTGTCAAAAGCCTCGATTTTGACCTACACTGGTGGAAGTCTCTGTTGCAGAGTGCTTTTGTTGGACGCGCCATCCCTAGACCTCTCAAATTATCTGACCCGGAGGCCTATTTGGATGCCAGCTCCGGCGTTGGGATCGCAATCACTATTGGAGTCAAATGGCGAGCATGGTGTCTGCGCAAAGGATGGCGAACTCTTAACAGAAAAAAGGACATCGGATGGGCGGAAGCAGTCGGGTTCGAGCTACTTATTCACCACCTTGTCAGCATGGGAGGATTGCAGAGAAATTTCAAAGTATTCAGAGACAACCAGGGTGTCATTGAAGGGTGGAGGAACGGACGAAGCAGGAACTCAGCCGTCAATGAAGTCTTCCATCGCATCTTCACTTTTATCGACAATTCTGCAGTGTCATACTCATTCTATCCTGCATACATCTCTAGCAAAGAAAACCCTGCAGATGATCCCTCCAGAGGAATCTATGGTAGCACAGAGCACCTACTACCAATGCTCCCCATCCCAAGTGCACTCGAACAGTTCATCCTTGATCCATTCATCATCTCCACGGACCCAAGAGAATACAGCTCAGAACGGATCCAACCAGGTACCCCCAAGAAATCTTCTCTCAACAGTATCAGTGCCGACATCGATGAGGGTGCAAGAGTCATCAGTGACGCGCTCTATCATATCCACCAGAGGCAGGGGCATACCAGCGAACAACACGCACTTTAGCGCATCTCTCCCACCAGATCCTGTAGCAAAGCCTCTTCCATACAAGACGGGACTCATCCTGATACCTTCGCAGCTTCGTCCACACTGTTTAGCGCTGAGACAGGTTGAAACTCTGGTTCCCGGTTGAAACCAGAGTAGCTTCGGGAGCAGACGGTCGTTTTCTGGCCATCTCGGATGAAGACTTACAGAGGGTCATGACCGTGATGAACCTATCATGGGCAACGGGAATGAGAGAATGCTACGGGGCCAGTCTCTTAGTGTTCCATGTCTTTTGTGATGAAAGAAACATACCTGAGGAGCAGCGATGTCCAGTCGACACGCGAACCATGCTGAATTTTGTCTCAAGCTGCGCTGGATCGTATTCGGGGAAGACTGTAACAAACTATGTGTATACAATTAGAGCGTGGCACACGTTACATGGTCAGCCTTGGAACGTACAGCAGGATGAACTGAAAGCATCATTAGACAGGGCTTCAGAACTAACTCCAGACAAATCAAAACGTCCCAAACACGAACCTTTCACCATAAAACTCATTATCGATATCCGCGCTCACCTAAACCCATCAGCTCCTCTCAATGCAGCAGTCTACGCATGCTTAACGAGTGCCTTTTACGCATTATGCCGCGTAGGAGAGTTGACCGTCAAATCCATGAAAACCTTCGAACCGGAGAAGCATGTAAAGTGTTCTAATCTAGAAATGGACGCTGAGGACAGGCACGAACTTAGAGTAACCAAGATTTTCTTACCGAGGACCAAGGCAGCAGGGAACGGAGAAGGAGTACACTGGGCGCAACAACAGGATCTCTCCGAACCCAAAGCAGCCATGCTCAATCATTTCGCGGTCAACGACCCACCGCGAGACAGTCATCTTTTTGCGTGGAAACACAAAAAAGGCATGAGGCCTTTGACGAGGTCCGAATTCTGGAAACGAATCGGAGGAATAGTCAAGAGAGCGGGACTAGGCAATTTGAAGGGGCATGGCCTACGCATTGGAGGGACCCTGGAATATTTGCTGCGGGGAGTTCCGTTTGACGTAGTCAAATCTATGGGTAGATGGTCAAGCGAGGCGTTCACGATCTATCTGCGCAAACACGCATTAATTTTAGCGCCTTACCTGCAAGCGTCACCAGCATTGGAGCCGTTCGCCCGCTACACCATGCCACTGACGCGTTAACAAGGTAAGCACACACCAATCCGCCCTCCTCCTTCGAATTGGGAGTCCATGCTGCGCCTGACGCATCGCAGGGCTCCTTGAATTTGGGAATCACGGCTCATCCTGGACTTTCTCCACAGGTTCGAAACGGTGTTTCGGGTCATAAAACCCTGCGGGTTTTAAGCCCAAATAGCTCCACAAATATCTTTGCTACTATTTGTACAAGTCAGATAGCATCAACCGGTTAATATAGCTGACCTTCTTCCTGCCATCACGAAAATCGGCAGCTACACATAGAGTCTAGCATGTGTCTTCATATTTTGGACGGCGTGGACGGCACGTGCTGCATCCGAACGAATGGACCCCCCTGGATCGAATTAGTGGTGTTAATACCTGTATTGTCGTGCGTTTTACACTATTTTATGCCGTGCTTTATTGAAGCGGGTGACATGATGACATCCAACTGAGCATAAATCACACTCTCAGTGAGAACGACCAGTGTCTCATCAAGCGATGTTGGATGGAGCGGAAATACTGAAGGGAACACCATGCCGTAGTTGACGAACACCTGGTTCCAGACGATGCTATCTTCCCAGGTATTGAACCTAGTCCAGCACCGCCAGCACCCATCAAGGGGAGTCGTTGGTAAGGAGTCTGCGCAGAATTGCTCCCAGTGATTGATCAAGCGACGTTGACATCATCTTACCGGTCGTACAGCGCAGTATTTCTCAGCGAGGAAGGGACCATCAAGCGCACAATCAAGCGAGACTTACGGGAGCTCAGTTGTTACCCACTAAGGCGAGTGGGAGGAAGACATGGCTGTGAATGCAGAGAGCAGATAACAATAACACCAGTGCGTAAGTCGGTAGAGGTGACACAACTCTGACAGGTAAACATTTGGACATCCCACTGTCCAGTCACGGAAAGTCACAAACATATCTTGCATACATCACAATCATAAGCTAATCATACAAGCATTCTCCGACAGACATACAGATCAGAGCAACAGCAGCTGGCAGCTGCTACTTAGGTATCCTTGCATTTCAAAACATTTATTTCGCCTTTTCGAACGTCCAGTACTTCGCCTCCGAGGCAGGAGCTGGCTGAACAGTGATCTAGAGTGAAGTTGGTCATAAATCAAGTCAAAAAAGGTCAGCGATGAAAACAAACAAAGGTCCAGTTTCCGCCATCTTTGAGATACCACACTTCGTCCACGTCCTTTGGATGGATCCTGCAGATAAAGGTGATAAATGAATTCTCGATACAACTGGGACCGAAGGCTGCACCCATGCTTTAAAAATTCCTCGTGCTCAGCCAAGCCATTCTTTCTCCTCCTCTGCGGGGAACCATGCAACGGCATCTCTGTATGCCTTCACAGCCTTCGTAGCATCGCGCAACATCTTCGTGGTGACATCTTCTGCATCCTCAATTTCTGCACACCGAAGGTTAGCGCTGCTCTGCATCCCCCATGCACGTCACTCGCCTTTCACCAATGATACTGATTTGCGTCGTCGTTGCTGACAGCACCGACTACAGGCTTGTGCTGAGGAAACTCATCGACAAAGTGACCGCGCAAACCAACTGATCTCGTGCGAGAAAAGGATGGAATGCTGCGCTGCGCGAACAGGCACCAGGATGATATGTAGGGTAGTGACAGGCGTTCTTCACGTTTGTTAATAAAAATTGCCCCGCCGGGCATTGTATCATCCATTACACACTACTGTACAGCTCCATGCAAGACACTGAAATTGCTCAGTCGATCTCGAGTGGGATAGATGCGCAGTTGTACTGTGGATGTAGCAGGAAGTGCCTCACTACAAGACGGGGAACTACGAGCAAGAACGGTCTTGTGTATCTTGTGTCAATAAAATTGTTTGATTTGCTGTTCTGCTGTTCTGAGGTAATGGGACGGCCAGTGCACACATAGTTTGAACAGTGATTAATTTGCCTGTACTTGAAGTGATGCAATTCCAGGGAACCTGGACCGGCGAGGACGAATAACAGGGGATGATATACTCATACAAGCAGGGCATTTGAGTTGGTCCCATGAGTAGCATTCAGGGGTGCAGCGAATCTTCCGGTCAAACTGTCGTTCATCTAATTAACACTCGTCGAGGTTGGGCCCGAGCGACACCAAGTATTTTCGGCAGTGTCAAGCACCCTCTGTTGGAACTAACGAACATGGCCGCTGCTCGGGGTCTTGCATAAGCTCGAAGGCGTCCCTTGAACTTCGTGACACAACTTCTGGGAACCGAGAATTTTCGGACGAATAACGGGAAACTGGTGACTCTGCTTGTACCCCTGTTTGAAATGGGATGCTGCGGGGAGCCGTTCGACTCGGAATGTACGACTCGGAGAACAATGAACCGGACGCGACCCGAGGAATGATTAGATCAATAATGTTGGTCACAATAATTCGGAAGTTGGCGCACCTTCATCAAGAACTTGTCTCCAACGGAATTCGGGAATCGATGTTTGATCAGTACCCGAAGTTATGTGAGTCGTGACCCCAAGACCAAGACATAGACGGAGGGTGATGCTGACTTTGGGGCTTATCTGGAAGACTGGAACTAGCAATGGAGCTTTCGGCCAGGTATAAAGGTCGCAGCATCATCATGTCCTCAGGCTGTCGTCAGTTTCTATCAACAACCTTCTCTCAATCAGTACTCAACGGGATCTTCAATCAACCATGAGCCACATGATCCCCTCCGGACCATACAAGATCAGGAATGTCTTGTATGTAGACCGGTACGTCCACATGTCAGGAAACAAGGAGTTCGTCGGCCACGACGTTGCTCAAATCATACGCGTGCATCGTTACAGCAACGCACTTCCCGTGCTCATCAATGCCCATAGATCCAAGTCAATGTCAAGGACGTGGTTCAGCATCTTGCGACTCTCTATGATACTGAGACAAACCTGTACCTTGGGATCGACCAGATAGTAAGTCTGCCTGGTGTTAACAGATGCGAGATTGCTAACAGCGTGAAATCGTAGGACGGTAAAGTCAAAGGCTTCACCGATCCCCAGGTGCTCCAGTTGTCCAGCGACGACGGCGTCAAATAATTTGACAATCAGGATAATGGCGACTGCTTCCGATAGCCTGGCGAGTCCATACGGTCCAGCTCTGGAGTTAAACTAACATAATCAAAATTCTGTTCTAAAACAGAAGTTTGAAATGGCAACCTGAGCTCAGTCTTGCATTGGAATTTGCATGCCAAAGCGGTGGAACAACAAATGGAAGTTGGTGGCCTCGGCCAAATTATTTGATGGTTAGGCCCGACCCTATGATCGGTAAAACAGCTGAAATGAACGCTTAACTTGAGCGCATTACGGACACTTACGATCTGTGCCACTGGTCAGATGACTCAGTGAGCGCTCGGTTTAATGCAGTACAGCAGCAACTGATGCTCAGCTGAGCTCAGTAGTACTACTTTGTATCTGGGTAAAATCTTTAATTGTGATCATATCAACCTTGATAATGGCAATCGGCGGCTCTCACTTATTCTCGCTTTTGTAACTTTCGGTTTGGTGTTTTTGGCAAAGTGCCTTGCTCAATGTGGTCCGTTCAACGATCGTTTTTCAACGGGTCCAAAATCTGATGGCCGGTCGTCCCGGCTGGCCTACTATCATTCCTGGGAATCTGCAACTGGCATGTAATATGCAAAATGTGCAAAACACCTCAATGCGCTGCTTGAATCACCTCAAAAAAATTTAGATGCATGTAGGCTACTTAGAGATGATGTACTGTCCAAGTAGAATAAAAATTTCTTGAGTGTTGCAGCTGTGAGAGACGGAATAGTGGTAATTTGCAACCTTGTATAATCATAAATGATCCAGATCCCATAGATCCTAGAGAGATATTCAAAAAATTACACCCGGGGTATATCAAGCACCTTGTCAGGGTGTCAGAACACAATTTCGATAGAGGTCATTCTCTTGTTTTAAGATGCTATAGACGGAGGATTGTGGACATGTATGAAAGCGTGACAACAGATAGGAGAGTGTGTAAGAAATTCAATCTCCTCTATGGCACACTCGGCTTGATACACGGCACTGTCCAGTCAGTCGCATTCACATTGCATTGTCTCGGTCTCGTATTCTCGCAATGCCTCCAAACCGCCGGTGTAACCTTCAGAAGAAAGCTGAAGAAGATGCAACTCGTGAGGCCAAATTCACAGCTGCTATCCAGGCTGTCAAAGACAAAAAGACCAAGAACCTCCGGACAGCAGCTGCACAGTTCAAAGTGCCATATGACACTCTTCGTCGACGGGCACTGAACCTGACCAAACCTCATTCGAAAGCCCACAAAAACCAACAGCTACTCACCGAAGGACAGGAAGAAACATTATGTCACTGGGCCCAGTACCTGGCAATGACAGGTCACCCTCTCTCCAAGCGCAGCCTTCGTGCAAAGGTGTCAGAGCTGAGCGAGAAGTTAAAGGCAAAGAAGAAGCTGACTGGTAAAGATAAGGGGCCTTCAAAAATGTGGATCAGCTATTTTCTTGCTCGCCATCCGGAAATCAAGCTGGGACGCCCTACTGGAATTGATCCGAAGCGCATGCAAATGTTCAATTACACAACTGTTAATCACCACTTCAAACTCCTTGACAACTTCTTGAAATCGGAGAACATTCCCTGGGAGAACGTGTATAACATGGATGAGAAGGGGATACAACTTGGGGGAGGGAGGAAATGTGATAACACGAAGTACCTGTTTTCACGGAACGCAAAAGCCAGGGTCAGGGCAAAGAGTGACCAACTTGAGCTGGTGACCGTGATCGAGTGCAGTGTGTGCAGACGGCTCCAATCTGAAGCCCGGCTTTGTATTTTCTGGGTCACAAATATACCCGGAATACTATGAAGAAGATGGTATAATGTGAGTCTCTGCTCGATGATAGGTAGAACGAAACTCACTCAATTATAGAGTTGCAACATCCGAAAATGGTTGGACGAGTGACTTTATTGGCACTGAGTGGTTTGTGAAAAGCTTCGTGCCGCAAGCCAAAGCACGAAATTCATCCGGTCAACCGATCCTCCTAATATATGATGGACACCGCTCACACGAGACCATCAAACTTCGTCAAGCAGCAGAAGAACATGGCATTCACCTTTTTTGTCTCCCCCCACACACGACACATCGTTTACAACCCCTTGATGTTGGCGTTTTTGGTCCCCTACAGAAACAATGGCAGAGACGCAGTGAGGTTGTGATGGAAGAGACTGGGGAGGGGATCAAAAAGCGCAACGTGATTCGAGAGTATATGAAGGCGAGAGATATCGCATTTAAAGAGGAGACGATCCTGCAGGCATGGAAAAAAAGTGGAATTAGACCGATAAACCCAGGAATATTTACAGAAGAGGATTACGCACCAAGTTACGAGTCATCCACCCAGTTGCACCTCCCTGCCACCTTCCCTCAGGCTAATCACACATTCTCTGATCCCCTTTCCGACACTGATCCAACATACGAGCCACCACAAGAAACTTCATCCGACTCTGACGGTTCAGAATCGGGTTCAGACTCGTCAGAATCTGATAATGGCAGTGATCCGAGTCATACCCCTAGAATAATAGGACAAGGAAACTTACCCCCGCAGTGGTCAGGAGCCCAGTCCCTTGAGTCTTCATCAGTGCCGGAAGCAGGCCCCTCCAATTTTTCCGGTTCACTGTCATTAGTGCCAGAAACAGATCCCAGCACGACTCAGACGACTCATCCCGCAAACACACTTCGGCGCCACACTCGATCAGTGTCTGCAAGTACGAAACTGCCTGCTCTCACGAAGTGCAACACCAGTCGAGCGATCGAAAATGATTGTGGAACGTCTCCAACAGGCCGAGGAGGAGATTGAATGGCTCCGTCGAGAAAATGAATTATTGATGTTCCAAAAAGATGCTGCGGAGACTCACTGCTATTTTTCAGCTCAGATGGCCGACCACTACAAAGCACGGTTGAACAAGAAGCTGGACGACAAAACTCGCAAGGGATCGGGCAAGAAACGAATGAAGCCCTATTCAAGGGTGCTGACATCAGAGGAAGGCCGTGCGGAGCTGAGGGAATTGGAGGCTGATCAGGCTGAGCGCGAGCGTCAGGAGGAAGCGAGTAAACAGAAGAAGGTTGCAGAGGAACAGGGAAAACGTGATCGGCGAGCAGAGCAGGAGCGTTCTCAAGCTGCATTTACAGGCGCAATCAAGACCAAAAAGCTGGAGGAATTACGAGACGTAGCCGCAGCCTTGCGATTGCCGGAGACTGGACTCAAGGCTGAATTGTTACAGCGAATTTTGCAGCACTTCAACGACCACCCGGAACTCAAGAAAAATCAACGCTATGATGGTTTATTTAATCCCCCCCGTTCTCGCAGGCGCTGTCTCGAAAATGACAATAGTGTGGCGCCTGAATTCCCGCAAGATATGATTCCCGCAAATTCGATTCAACAACCATCCAGGTATCAACCACAGCTGCCTGTCACTCATTCCTCAATGTCAGCCATGGATCTGCCCCCACCCGGCTACGCACCTCCATATTATTCAATGCACCATTCTGTACCTCGGTCTCCACCTGTTCTTCACCCTCCCTTCACACCGGTTGGTAGCGCTAGTATGTCTCAGGATTTTCGAGTTGGTGGAGTGCAGATGTATGACATTGGGGGCTCTGGTGATGCAGGCCGTCAGCTGTATGAGTCAAGACTCTATCAACAGTACCATTACAATCACAATAATTAGTATATAGACCACGATCCTCGATAATATTCATTTTCAATGCGATGCGCAACGACGAGCTTCAGAGTCTTCGGAGAGTGAAAGTTGACGGTGCCGCTGCTGTGCCGACGTGTGACACAGCGTGACCATGTTTTGCAGAATACCAGTCAGACCCTGAGTTTTCTCGGCCTTCATCCGACACTCCACCAAAAAATCAGAAAAATCAGAAAAAATCATATTCATATAGAGTAGCTACGAATATATAATGGTGCAAATCAGTAGAAGATAATATGATGCGGTTGAGGAGTTACAAAAGATTTATTGAAAATGTTGCAGAACCCCAGGAGTGATAGTAGTACCAAATGAGGAGGAAATTTCAATCCCATACGGGCAGTTGTGCGCCAGTACATTGGACCAACTTTGCTGCGAGTTATACTACACCCTGATACGGAGGAAATATCAATCCCGTTTTGACATTTACAAACTTCACCTAACGTCTTTGCAACTCCGCTACCTGGTTTATAACATTCCCCCAGGGCATCGTGATGTTTCCGAACAACGTCCAGCATGCACGCCTGTATTACTCCTCCACCAAGTTCTGTGGGACAACCGAGTCCTACCCGTGATACGGATGAGCCTCGCCAATTGAGGCCCGTTCAGAACCTCTGCTCTCCATTCCGTGACAGTCGGATGCATCATGATATTCAAAGTACAAAAACACAGTCCAAACACACAACGACGTACCCTCGTCAACTATCACCATCTTCCGATGACACCAGCAATGATTCATCACTTGAAGATGAGCTTCGTGCACTTCCGAGCCCTCCTTCTGGCATCATGCGCAACCTGTCTCGGCTTGTGACTCGTGCACAAAGACAGTTCAAGCCCTATGACCCGCACCATAGCCATGCGCCAAACGCAATAGAACTTCGTCTTGTTCACAGGTCTGTTGGGAAATATGCTAGCGAGACTGAGATGAGTCTACCTGACGTCCAAGAGGTATGTCAACCAACCATGCATACACCACTTCACAGTGATAATCGTTGTACCAGGGCAAAGATATCTTCGAGCGTGGCTTGAGAGGCATGTCTCATAAGACTGTCACTCAAGCTGTTATCGCGAAGCAAGCTACTCGCGAATCCATGCGCTTACGTGTTCTGACAACGACCTGGGAGATTGAGGCAAATCTGCAACGCATCAAGCTTCTTGAATCCATTCTCGAGCAAAATGCTCACGAATATGCTCGTAGCATTGCGGATGCTTCATACTTCCAAAGGTATTTGGCTGGAGGCAACAAGCAGGAGCTTGAAGCTAGCATGGACTTCAGTGTTGGGGCACATAGTCACGATCTTGCATCCTTCGTGGTTACTGACACACAACTTGATCACATCCAGGCCCTTGCGCGCAAGTTGTGTCTGCCCGAGGAAGCTCCCGTTGAGGTTGTGAAGGGGCAGTCCTCCAACTCCGATTGCTAGGTGACGCCAATATCATACCGTTTGTCTTTGCGATACTGATTATTGATCATAGGGGCCTCGTCTTGTTTGGGTGTCGATCGTTGTAAATAGGTGACGAATTCAATGTGCCAAAGTCCTCCCCTCCCCCCCTTCAATAAATATTTGACTCACTTGTATTTTGTGGACTACGTCATAAATTGATGTCACTGCTTGTCCGGGTGGCTTGCATTTGTACGACTTTCGATGAGGTCGCTTATCAGTATCACAGCGGCGGCGAGCCGCCGATTATTTTCGCTGCTCTCTGTTCAAATACAAGCATAGTAGCGCCGCGTACGCGCCAGTTCCCAACTCCGCTGGCTTGTTCCGATTACTGTCTTTCTTCGAGCCTCTGCTGATATAAAATGCTGGTAACTTGAGATCCCAAAGTGATGATAAATACCAGAACCACGTACCGAGTACTGCAGCTGCCAATTAATGCAACTCATTATCCTGTACCGCAGACATACCAAGCAATCTTCCCGAGAGGAGGTGGGTGCCCAACCCATCAAAGACGACATGCCGTGACACCTGATGAACCGCCGACTCACATACGCCGTCATTCTGCCTGGGCCATAAAGGCCTTCCACATGAAGTTATCTGGGTGGAGTAGTAAGTTGTGGTAACGACGAAAGGCAGGGAAGGTGTAGCTCTGTGATGTGATGATATAAAATATTTTTTTATAAAGTTCAACGGTCCTTCATAAGCGGCAGCGTCGAAGCGTTCGCAGGGTTCATATTGAACGGGCGAAGCGGTGTGAACAGTGGGCGCTTGAATACGTTAGAATTTGGACTGCCCAAAGAGAGATGAGTTTTGCCGAACGAAGGCGTTGAACTGACTTGGAACGTACATGGATATTCAGAGGAGTGAGCTGTAGGTGAAGCGTTAGGAGGCAAGAGATGCGGCAGACGTCAGCGAAATAATAACTGTTGGAACTAAAGAACATGGGTTCCTCGGGGTCTTGCATAGGCTCGAAGGAGCAATTGCCAATGCTCGTACCTTGAAGTGACGCAACTTCTGGGAACCGAGAATTTTCGGACGGGAGACAGCCTGTCGCTCTGCTTTTACCCCTGTTTGAAATGGGGATGCGGCGGGGTAAGAAGGAGTTGTTCAACATTTAGGGATGTGCGAGAACAATGAACCGGCGACCCGAGGAATGATTAGGTAGGTCAGTGCCACGGGCAGCGGTCTTACAGTGATTCGGAAGCATCAGACACACCTTCATGAAGAACTTGCCTCGGCCAACGGAATCCGGTGTTTGATCAGTGCCCGAAACCTTCAAGAGTCAGACTGGTTCAAATACAGACGCACAATCACAAGACTTGAAGACGCCGCGGCGCGCTCCGTTGTAATAAGCATTTCTCTGCTGTCCGATGCGCAAGCGAGTAGCTTGTCACAGGTGGGTTTGTGTTCCTCGTTGTATGCGATATCCACAGGCTTGTTCAGTATCGCATGGCGCGATCGGGAATGGAGATCCTCGTCTGCAATCAGGGCAACCATCCTCATGGTGTACGGCCAAAGGGTCAACATCACATGTCACATGTGTGACACAACCGTCGAGTTCTGGAACTTGTCTGAAGGAGACCCATCTCTTCGGAGTTCTGATGCCATGACTCTTTAGCTATAGCTTGAGATGAGTTGTAGCCCCGAATTCAAGCTTCAGTATCAACCAAAGGAGCCATTGTACTGTTGAACGCAGTATGTCACACCATTCCCGCCTAACGGCCCATTTTTCACTGCGATAATACCCATAGAAACGAGGTGCACGTCTGGACAAAATTGAACCTAGCTGGTTAAAACGCGTAGCAGGTGTGTGCACAGTCGGTCTTCCACCTAGATCCTCAGGATTGAACCCAGCCCAGATATCAACGACATTTCACTACCCACCAATATGGTCACTTAGTTTATGTGTTTCGAGCACCCGGTGAGACGTAGCTCCTGGTTACATTCTACTGGGCGCTCCAGATACGTAAGGTTTCTGTTCGACCACAGATGGTTTTTGGTGAGACTTGAATTAGATTAGCGCCTTCTAATTGCTATCGCACTTCTGCAGTGAAATGAGATGTATGCCTTTGCATGCTCAAGTACTGTTGAGATTCTGGCTCATCTGCAGTTATTTTCTGGACTTTAGGAAGCCCCAGACTCTGGGAATTTGGATCTGGCAACAATCGTCGACGATCCTGTCTCAAGAAAGTGGGTAATGTCGGTGAGTATGGCACGATTGCAAACCTTGTCCAAAATCCAGATACTGAACACTCGTTTTCTTTAAAACCTCGACAAGTTACTTGGGAATGTTCCTATCAAGCACACTGGACAACCGGTAAGCTATCTCGGATCGAAGGAAGCGCACTTCATTGCCGGTAAGTTCATAGCTTCATTGAGCCCATCTCTTTCTCACGTAGCATGTAATGTCTTCAGGTCAATAAGTTGGTTTGCTGCACACAGTTGGTCTGATTTACTCCCAGATCTCAGTCGATGGGAGAAACAGCATGGCCTCATGACCTGAGAAAAGGTCCTGAAAAGAATCTATTCTTACTCGCAGATACTATTGTTACATAAACTTGAGCGCAAGAACTTCTTCCGGATCTGTGGTAAAACTGGCAAAACTAAAAGGCTACATTCGGATAGATCAGAGGTTTGGGATATTTAGAGTCTGCCGCTCAGTGTCAAGCGTGTTCGAGACCTGCCTACACTCTCGCTAACATTGAAATTCGTCTTTCTTCCATGTCGCAACCTAAAGGCACTGCTATTGTCACAGGAGCTAGTCGGGGAATTGGCCGTGCCATCGCACTTCGCCTTGCTGATGATGGTTTTGATATCGCTCTGAACGACATTGCGACCAAGAGCATCGAGTTGGAGGCTGTAGCAAGTGACATTAATGGTAAGGGACGACGAACTATCGTTGTTCCAGCAGATGTATCAGTGGAGGATGAGGTCAAAGGGATGATTGCAACCACTGTTCGTGTTCTGGGTGGCGTCGATGTAGCAAGTCCTGCTTGACACACTTCTAATAGCATTAGCTAATATTGAGCAGATGATAGCTAACGCCGGGATAATCACATTTGGCAATGTCTTGGACGGTAAGTGGCCTTTATGTGGTACTAACGTTCACTGCAGTTATACCTGTGCCCAGCCGACGTAGAAAGTTTCGACGCCACTTTCTCTGTGAATGTCCGAGGGACGCTCCTCTGTTACAAGCATGCTGCCCGGCAGATGATCGAGCAAGGACGGGGAGGAAGAATTATAGGCGCATCATCAGTGCTTGGGAAGAAAGGTACGGTGTTTGAATTGCCTGTTCAAGTAGTATTCCGACTTACCTGTGATACGAAGGCACTAAGGATTTTATTGTGTATAGCAGCAGCAAATTTGCTGTGAGAGGGCTGACTCAGGCTGCAGGTGAGATGGTGGTGGGCATAGAACGAATAATGGATAACCGATACCCTTAATCCTCCGCAGCTATGGAGTTTGGTCATCACGGTATCACTGTGAACTGCTATGCTCCAGGGCCCATCCAGACAGAAATGTGTGCGCATTAGAATGTTTTCGTAGTTCCAATAATGTCCCGACCCACCTTCAGTGCGGACCTTGAGAGAACAAAGGGAGCGATGGGTAGCTGAACAGGGACATGATCCTGGTTCAATTCAACGAGTAAGATGCAAATTCTTGACTGTACGGAGTCATACATTCTCATGGTTTTTCGCATCAGGTGCAGACGACAGTTGGGTACGAGGGTACTCCAGACGATATCGCAAGTATAGTCTCCTACCTCGTATCAAAGGAGGCGCACTTTATAACTGGTGAGTTTCGAGTCCCATCCAGTGGAACATCAGGGCTTATCGGATACCTAATGTTATATAGGGCAGAGCGTAAGTGCACTAGCACTGAATGGGAATCTGGTTAAACCTGTTGATTTTCTCGAGACAGGTTTCTGTAGATGGAGGGCTCTTCTTTACTTAGGCTGCTGGAGTCATGGTTTGAGGTGCTATGAGGGACAAGAAAGATCTTATACTGGTCGGAACTATAGTGTCTGAAGACAAACCGAATTACTATTTAGATTCTACATGGTCAATAGAATCTGAGTCGTACGAGTTGCGTCGTTGCAGGTCGTTGCGTCAGGATCACGTACCAATATTTGCGACCCACGTTTGAAATTTCTCGTATGATCTCGTCGTATGATCGGATTTAGCGTCGGACTCTCGATAAAGATTAGATATGGACTAGCTCTACTCAAGGCTGAACACCTACCAACGCCGCTATTCTCCTCTGCTCGACGCCGTCTTTGAATTTAAATCTTTTGTCTTCCACCATATACCTTGACTTTTATTCGATATGCCTCGTCAATTCTTCGTCGGCGGAAATTTCAAGATGAACCCCACCTCATCGGGTCAACTGGGATCTATCATCAGTGTCCTTAACTCTGCTGATCTGGACGGCACAACTGGCGCGTATTTTTCTTATATGTACGAGATCTTCAGCTCACAGAGATTACTGCAGAGATCGTCATTGCGCCTCCGTCGCTTTATCTCATCCCACTCAAAGCCACGGTGCGATCGGAACTACAGCTCTCTGCTCAAAACTGCTATTATAAAGATTCAGGAGCATTCACTGGTGAACTCAGGCGAGTTGACAAACAGCCTGAGTTGACTCAATCTTGACCTTTTTTCATCATTAGTCCTGCGCAACTCGTCGATGCCAATATCCCCTATGTGATTCTAGGTGAGTGGTTTATGAACTTCCATAGATGTCGACTGAATTCTTTCAGGCCACTCTGAACGCCGAACCCTTTTCCACGAAACGTCTGAGTTCGTTGCCCAGAAGACCAAGGCTGCTTTAAATGCGACATTGAAAGTCATCCTTTGCGTTGGTGAAACCCTTCCGGAGCGTGAAACAGGGCAGACTGCAGCAGTCGTTCAGAATCAGTTGCAGGCCGTCGTCGATGTACTGCAGGAGAGTGACTGGAGGTGCGAACTTATACAGTCGTACTGTGCTGTGCTGATTGGCAATGTTTCAGTGGTGTTGTGATCGCATACGAACCTGTGTGGGCGATTGGCACAGGCAGAGTCGCCACATCCGCTCAAGCTCAGCAGGCTCATCTGGACATTCGCACGTTCCTCACTCAGGCAGTGTCCCCTGCTGTAGCGGAGAACACCAGGATTATCTATGGAGGCAGTGTTACCGCTGCAAACTCCAAAGATCTTTGTACGTATACGGCAGAAGACTAAGAAGGAGATACTGACTCTCCATTTTAGCTACTCAATCCGACGTAGATGGTTTCCTTGTCGGAGGAGCTTCATTGAAGCCAGAGTTTGTCAATATCATCAATGCGAGGAATTAGAGGGTGTGATGTATAGTCCCGTTTGATATTCAGATGAACTCGCCGATTATGCTACTTAGACTTGCGAAAAGAATAAGATCACTGTACATGGCGTATGAGTATATTCAGAGATATTGATAGCTAGGTTTGACATGCTGGCAGTATTTGGTCGGAACTTCTGTTGATGATCATGATGTAATAACAATTTCCCAGCCAAGTTGGCTCTCGCATGTACGTACTTCAACACTATTCAACATACCCCCATCGTCATTCTCTAGGTCGCGTTCTAACTGATTGGGACTTGAGTCTGATAGAGCACAGTTCCTGTCGGGATGTTTCGGTCACTGCTTGCACCATGGCAAAGTCACGAAGACCTCGCGCCCACTTTGCCTGCAATTAACATCACTGGCGGCGAAGCCTCAGATCCCAGCAACGGTGGTGAACGTGCGGCAAGACGGATGCGAGATATGGTAGAGGACTTGAAAGTAACAGAGACAGTAGTCGCGAAGACGACTGTGAGCTGCGTATCGTTCTATGTTCAGTGGGATACCCATAATCGCATCCTGTAGCTCCTGCAACGAATTGCTACTCTCGTTCGTGAAGTACCCGAAACGAAAGACGCGTTTCGCAGTTCAGACGGGTTTCTCTTACTAGTTCACGTGCTCTCTACACTCTCGACGACGATCGGACGACGAGGATCCCAATCGACGCGTGATGTTGCGGCTTGTATCAAGTCAGTTTTTACGTTGGCATCCGAGGCTTTGAAGGAACATGCAGTGAATCTTGAGTTCTTCGAGGTGCGTTTCTTTGCACCTGGTCGTAATACCATCGTGACCTTGAAACCCAAGGAATTCATTGGTTACGCTTCGCTTTCTGATGCTGTGGACCCGCTGGTCTGTAATGCGCTGACTGCGGATGCGACACTCGGGTGCTTGCTAGCTCTTTCATTTGGTGATGTCTTTCTTGTGGAATTTTTCAGCTCGTTACGAACAAAATTGCCTGAGACCGAAGCGATGCACATCCACTTCCTGGAATTTGCACCCGGTCTAGCCAGTATCAGCCTTCCCGGAGCATTCAATGTTCTTTGGAGCTTCATTCTGCGAACCATGAACACGGACCGCGCCTTGAGGCTCATCGTTTACCGGCTTCTAGAGCATCTGACACATAGCACGCATAGAAATCTCGCCGTCCTAAGCATGCAAAATATCTTGCCGCATCTTTTCAAATCGTGGAAGGCTAATACGAGTAGCGCCGGAGATGACGATAAGGAGCACCGTATCCTAGCAAAGATCCTTCGCCGTCTTTTCGAAATGGGTGCTAGTACCCAAAACTCCAGAGATTTGCTGCAGTGCACTGCGAAGCAAGATGGAGCTGTAGATGCAGATATGCTCGAACTTCTACGCTCAAGTGCAAAGTCGAGGTGGCCACAGCACTTCTCACTTGATGGCTCTTCTGCACTCGCAATGCCGTCTACAGAAATGAAGACTCTTCCTGCCCATGGCTTTACATTCATGGTAGGCCATTTGATCTGCAAAATCGCAATTGTGTCTAAATCGCGGGCAGGCCTGGATTTGGTTCGAAAGGATGCCATCAGGGCCACACAAGTTGCTCAGCATATCTTTTGGGTCCAGTGAAGCCGTGGCTCTCTCTGTCGGTAGTAACGGGGTATTAGCCTTGCGATCACGTGCCGTTCAAAAAGTTGAAATGCTTCCAAAGTCGAAATTGACAACTTCTCGATGGACTCACGTCACCCTTGTGCATCATAACCATAGATCGTCGCATCCTTCCGTCTGTACGTGCCTCGGATATGCCCCTTTAATATTCTGACCGGCCGTGTTTTAGGCTTGTTCGTTGATGGCATTCTAAGTGACTCATTGCAATGGGCATATCCGAAGTTCCATAATATGTCGCCCGCAACTTTCATGGTAGGAGATGACGTTGCCACAGTTGAATCTAGCTGGTGCGTGGCTTCTGCCTACCTGCTTTCGGTCGCTCTCGGTAAGCATTTTCTATCAACAAAGGACTCTAATTTCTTTAATACATGTAGATGATGACTTTCCGAGATTTATACACCACCTGGGCCCCCGATATTCTGATTCATTCCAAGATCAGAGTCTCATCAGGTTCCTGACGTACGAAGCGTCGACTTCGCTCAGCATGCATATCACAACTCAAGGTGCATCACTACCTGAGAATTCGCAGCTCAAGAAGGTTATTCGCGGAGATTCGATTATTAGCGATTCATCGATTATATTTCGTGTCGTCCCACAACCGCACGATAAAAAGGACCAAATTGTAACTCGAGGCGATGTATTTACAATATGCTGTCAGACGATGGACCTTGCGGTGTGGAAAATTGGCGGGGCGGCTCTATTGCTGCGCCTAGTAGCACTTGCTCAAACGCCGCATGAACTTTCCAGAGCATTGAGCGTCTTTTCTGACTGTCTTCGCAACAGTTGGCAAAACTCTGATGACATGGAAAGGTTACGTGAGTACAGAATATGCGAGATCTTGCTTGTAGTTGATTTTCGTATAGACGGTTATGATGTTCTTGCAAGCACGCTTAGAGCTCGAAGTCATCTCATAAACATGACCAGCTTTGAAATATTGTTTGAATTCCTTGGTCTAAATTTCCGTTCTCCTGAGTATGCCTGCCTTCTATCTTAACATGCAAGGCACTGACATTCCATCAGTTTATCCACTGTTGTCAACACCATCGCATACAGAGCCGTGGCACTCGACTTTGAGCTGTGGTCAAAAACCAGTGCCGACATCCAACGGGCTCATCTCGAGCATTTCGCCTTCCTGTTGCGTGCCAGTCGATATAGACAGTTCACCATCAAGATGCGATTGTCGAAACTAAGCATCGTGCGCAAGTTATTATTCGCCATTCAGTCAGCCTGGTACCCGCAAGAATCTATATCACTTGTCGTCAACACGCTGGTGCTTGTTGCACAATCATCATTTACAGCGGAGGAAGCGATCAAACCAATTGTTTCATACATAGCTGCCACCCTTGCTGAAGGTGGGCAATCTCATCTTCAACCTCTTTTCGTCCCATCAAACGTCTCCCAGAGTCCCGATCATCATCTTCATCGTCACCTCAATCAACAACCTCCCGTGGGGACTTGCTAAGATATAGCACCAGGGATAAAGCCGAGCAAGTCCTTGAAGCCCTTGTTTCCATGATGCGCATCCCTTCGCTTCACTCTAAGCTTGCTGGTACACTTCCTATGCCACGCATTTGTTTACTGTTGCTTGGGAGCCAACCTTCCGCACATACTGCCTGCCAAGTGCTTGGCATGCTTGGCCTCAGCCTGAAAGCCTCATTGTCATCTGGCAAAAACTTCGACTCGGCCGGTGGTTGGGGCATTCTCAAAACTGTGTTACCTCGAGTCTGGGATCGCAGTGTACATGATGCAGCCTTAGACATCCTGCCTGGGCGCCCTGGAGATAGATCCAGTGATGACTCAGGATCCCCTCAAATGTTGTCCGTGTTTCTCTTTGCGTTATATCAAGGACTTTCAATCGGGAACAACAATGCTGAATCCGATGAAGGTGGGCTATCTGTCTACTGCCTTGATATTCCGTTTAATCTTTCGTGCAGCTCCTTCAAAAGATGCTATCATCTGGATTCTCGATGACTTAACAAAGCTGCACGAGTCAAGTTCACCGTTCCGCCGCGTCTTCAGGTCCCAGAGCACTGCTCAGCTACTTCTTGATGGCCTCAATATATTCTCTACCATGAGGCAGCCTGCCGGGGTCCTGGATGCCAAAATATCCGTCAAGCTAACGCACTTCGGATTACTTGTAGCGATGGGCAAGCACATATCTACGTCTCAAAAACAACAGGTATTCTACTCCTTTGTCATATGATAAGGCTTCTCAGACTATATGCACAGATTCTTGGTATCGTTCGCCCTGGCGCTCAGTCAAAAGGACGACCTGATTTTGCAGACACTTCTGGGTCACAACTCAGTCTTGCTCAGGCAGACACGGTCCGTAAAGCATCTGCACATCTTGAAGAATGGCGAAAGACGATTCTTGTTTCGGAGCGCAAACACTTCAGACAGACTCTATTAGACTTGTGCCTAACTATCCATGCTACAGCGACCTTGAGATGTACTGACTGTTGATATAGGCAGGAAAGGCGACGTAGAGCCGCATCTTTTGAAGAAAGTGTGTCTGCGTCAACGACCGAACGTGATATTTGGCCCCATTTAGCTCGGAAACGCGTATGGAAATTGGACGAGACTGAAGGACCGCATAGAGTCAGGTCAGTGAACTTTTCGTTGTCAGAAGCCAAACAATGACATCAACCAGGATAAAGATGGAGAACCTCCTGGAAATGCTTGTGCAGGATTCGAGGTCTGCTAGTCACGAGGAAGCTTCGTCAGCTTTCGATTCAGAGTTATTGTCGCCATCCCAGTCAGAACTTACTTCTCCGAATACAGTGGTTGTTCCATCTTGGACAGGCGAAGACGGTTCTTCTTTACTTTCGATGCTTTATCAACTTTGACTAACATTATTTCCAGGCGATCATCAGCTCGCTGAAGACATAACCGAGGACAAACTGAGGAGAGTGAGGCATCAACTCGAGCCTGGGGATGTCATTGAAGCTGTTAGCACTGTCTGCCGAATAGCCGGCGTCGATTCTTTTCGTAAGCGGTCAAACTGCTGACTTGATCACTGGCAGTCTCAATCATTGATCCCTAGTTGGCATGTTGATCTTCGGGCGTACCCACCTGTACATGTTGGAAGGCCTCGTAGAGAATAGTGAGGGCGAAGTTATTGACGCAGCTAATGCGCCGGAAGGATTGTTCCTTATATCCGGAAGTGCCGCGGACGTTCGGAACTCGCAACGGGCTCAACGATGGTACATAGAGAACATTTTTCTGTTCTAGCTTTGTGACACTGAATATCTTCTGTGACAGGTCATTAGAGCAAGTATCAGGCTTCTCTGACAGGATGTTCCTTTTCCAGGACGTAGGGTGAGATGGGTCGCTCACCGCATGTAACCTTACTAACTCGGTCGTCAGGGTCGAGATCTTTTTCAAAGATAGCCGCACACTGCTGGTTATTTTCCTTGATGGGACACGTCGCCAAGCGGCTTCCCAGATGCTCTCGTCGATAGCCTTGAAAATGAGGACGTTCGAACCCAGCCTAACACCTGGATCTATTATACCCAAATCGCTTTTGAAAAGTAGATCATCCACTAGCGCAGTAGAGAAGGAACTCCAATCAGCGCAACGGCGGTGGCAGAATAGAGAGCTAAGCAATGTGTGTGATGTTCACATTTCTTATTTCAGTACTTATTTTGAGCTAGTTTGGTTATTTGAGTATTCTTAACCAACTGTCGGGACGTACCCCAAACGATGCAACTCAATACCCCGTTTTTCGTCAGTGATTCTTAATTCCTTATTCACAAGGAAACTCACGGCAACTTTTAGCTTGGGTTCTTAATGATTATGTTTCAGAGGTGCTGGATCTGTCATCTCCTAATGTGTTCAGAGAGTGAGTTCGCACACTCCCTGAGATCGTAAACTCCAAGTTAACACATTGTTTCAGCCTCACGAAGCCTATGGGGGCTTTGACGGTCGAGCGTCGTGAGGATGCGGAAGCTCGCTATGCTAACCTGGGCAGTGTTGATGAAGAGCCATTCCACTACGGAACACACTTCAGCTCGTAAGTCTATTCTATTTGCCCATATTTTTTTCTTGACACCGAGTACAGGTCGATGATCGTTTGCCACTTCAATATTCGCATGCAGCCGTTTACCAGTATGTTCAAGACGCTCCAGGTGTGTTCCTTTTTGGTGTCGAAGAACATTCATTTATCTCCCACAGGGAGGAGACTGGGATTTGCCCGATAGGCTTTTCAGGTTAGTTTTCAGTTGGAACCAGGATGTGGGGCAACGTGTAATGATTATACTTTAGTGATATCAGGAAAGCATATTCCTTGGCATCGCATGATATCCGTGGGGATGTGCGTGAATTAATACCCGAATTCTTTACTTGTCCAGAGTAAGTCCTCTGACTGCACTGTGTCTCGTTCAATTTGATATTACCGTGTTCAGATTCCTCGAGAATTCATCAAATCTCGACTTCGGTATCTCTCAAACTACCGGAGAACGAATTCACAATGTTAAACTGCCTGCGTGGGCGAAAGGAGACCCGCTCCTGTTCATCGTAATGCATCGCCGTGTAAGTTTTACGATACAATATTATTTTGATTAAACAACTTTGTTCTGGTGCGTAAACAGGTTCTTGAGAGCCACTACGTCAGCGAGAATCTTCCTGCTTGGATAGATCTCATATGGGGATGCAAACAACGAGACGTGGATTCTGCGAACGTTTTTCACCCTCTCAGTTACGAAGGCGCAATTGGTAGGTTTCGCTGTCTGAATTTACTCTTCGTTGATGGGTATGTCCAGATCTGGACATGATCACCAGCGATCTGGAGCGACAAGCTACTGTTGGAATCATCCACAATTGTGCGTTAGCCCCTGTCCCAGTCACCTGAAACAGTCAATTAATAGCAATGCAGTCGGGCAGACTCCCAAGGAGCTCTTTATTTCGCCACATCCACCTCGAAATCTTGAAGGGTTCCTGAGTCTCCCTGTCACGATAACCCGTGGTGTCCCTGAGGACGCACTTGCCTTAGTAAGAGATCCGGAGCCTTTCAAGGGCAAGTATCCCAATTTTGTTTCGTTCGTTTCAAGTCTTTAACTGTTTGACGCAGTCGTGTTGGATAGTGCTGTGTCGAATATCTCTGCCGACCTGTTTGATGGGAAATATGGCGGTGTGCGTCCGTTGCCTCGTGGAGCGATCGGCCTCCCTTCGATTGGTCATGAACAAATCGAATGGGATCAGGACTCAAGTGATCGCTCACTGCGATTGGTATCCCACGGAAAAGTACTCATTTTTTTGACGACGATGGTCTCAACTAATGTAGTCCTCTCAGGTTACACAAGTTATTGAACAAGCAGCACTCGCATGTGCTGCCTTCGCGGACCAGGACACTCTAGTCACGGGTTCTGGTGATAATATTGTGCGTGTTTGGCGCGTCAACCAAGGTCAAGTGGCGCCTTCGGGCTTTGTTGGAGCTTCGGGACGGTCTCGCAGGCATGCATCTTCAACGCTGTCGATGACACATCTCCTCAGAGGACACACTCAACGTGTGGTGTGTATTGCAACATCGCGTACATGGTCCGTTATTGTTAGTGGCAGCGAGGACGGGAGTGCCATCGTTTGGGACCTGAACAGAGGGTCTTACCGACATTCAATTTGGCACGGCAATGAAATCCTAGGCGCAGAAGTGTATCTATCTGCCATCAACGAGTCTACGGGATACATCGCTACTTGTTCCGTTTCCCACTTAATGTTGCACACAATCAACGCGAGACCAATTGCCAGACTCGACACTGTGCGCGCGCCAATCACGTCTCTGGCGTTCCATGAACGTGAATATTCGCATTTGGATATCCTTGCCACGGGTCACGACGATGGTTCCATCACGCTATGGACATGGAACGCAGATGGGACTCCAGCTGGAATGCAAGCGCAATGGGAGTTTGTTGAAGTTCGTCGGATGAATTCTGGAGAGGGGGTATCTGATATTGCTTTAGGATCTGTCACTGCGCTCAAGTTTATTGGGTACGCGAACAGTTCGTTCTATTCTTAAGAGAGCTTGCTGACAGAGGTAACTTTTTCTACTAGTGAACGCCTTTGCGCTGGTTATGCTTCTGGATTGACCTATATGTGGACCATTCCTACTTAATGTCAATGAATTATCGGTCGTCAGACTTGGTTGAACCAGAGATGATAATCCTTACCCAAAAGATGAGGGATACTGTATTAGACTGTATTCCTAACATTCTATCAGTAGTCTATCATAGTGGTGATTATGTAATCGTCAATTGCTTTCTTCCTACTAGTGTCACCCCTTGGTCACCCCCTTCAACAATTTTGAATGGTTTTGTACCTTGTTTGAATCATGTCTACTGAAGGGGAATCCCCCGCGGGAGAGTTGTCCGAGTTCGAGACGCAATTTGAGCCTCGGTCTAACGATGACGATGCTCTATGGGAAGTCATAGAAATTGTTGCCGAGCGGGGTAAGAAGTATCGGGTTAGGTGGGCGGGCAATGATCCCAAGACGGGGAGGCCATGGCCGTTGGACTGGGTACCTAAGCATGACTGCACGGATCATCTTGTGGAAGAGTGGAAGAGGAAAAAGGCCGTGAAGGGACGACGTCGATCGAATAAGACTGGTAAGTGCTATTGTAACAGCAATGAGTCTGATACATCATTCCTTTTATTAGGTGGCCAGAAAACCTCTTCACGCGCCTCGACGATTTCAAAGGTTTCTACGACTTCTACTTCCCGAAAATCGCGCTCTCTGGCGGAAGAAAGCGTCCCTGTTCTAACAGACTATGATGAACCTCCTCGTGCTCAGCCGTCAACGTCAAAGGCACAGTCTTCATCTTCGAAGCGTAAACGTGCAGATATGGCAAAGGAGCCATCAAATCTAAGCAACTCGGCGGATCCTTCAGAGCCGGAACATCCAAGGAAGAAGAAGAAACTCGTCACTGGTGAACCAACTAGTACGAAATCGAAGCGCAAGGCTACACAGCGCACCCCCGCTAGCCACAGTCAATCTATCGAGTCAGACGCCGATGATAGCGTCGTTGCAGCAGGCGGAGTAGGCGATGGAATTCCAGTCACCAGGGTTGGTCCACCTACTAGAAAACGCCCTGTACCTAAGCCCAAGGACGACGTCCTCTCGTCCGTCACTGATCATCGTCGCGTCACAACCACAACAACCATCCAAAAGCCTGAACAATCCAGTGGCCCAAGTCGAAATGGGCAGCCTTTTTCGAAGAACCAACACGATGTCATCGTGTTGTCATCTACAGAGGAGGCCGACTTATTACCCAAATCGAAAAAGCCACCTATATCCCGCTTCGCTGACAGGAAGACAACCTCAAAGACCACACCACAAGAGACTGCTGCCAAACATGTTGTGGCTCAATCCTCAGTCAGATCACACATATCTACTCCCGCAATACTTCATTCCAAGAAGTCATCTCCAGTTTCCCCCCCTCCTTTGCGACGCCAACCATCATTATCTCCTGGCGCCCGAGCTCGGTTAGAAATATTTGACTGCATGATGGGCATCGGTTCGGATAATGGCGACGGAGATCCCTATGCAAATATGGGCGAGAATACAGATTATGGTGCTGCAGATCCTTACGACACACCTCTTAGTCCGCCTCCTAAATTTTCAACACCCCCACCCACGATTGCTACTACGGCAGGTCGCAAGGAACCTACTGGCGATTCGCCATTTTCTGGGATTGTCCCGGAGACAGAGTCTTCGCAGTCCCAGCCTTCACTTCCCAACCACATGACGAATGGAAAGCGCATTGATCAACCGCCGCCACCCAAACAACCTTCTCTCCCAAGATCTACTTCAAGGAAGTCCAATGCAGCATCAGTCTTACCTACCGTCGCTTCAAGCAGTGAAGTGTCACTTCGGCCGCGGAAACCACCCACAGGGCCAATTCCACGTATCTCTCCCCATACTTTTCGTAAGACGGTTGAATCGCTTACTACAGAACGCGATAACGAGCCTCCGATGAGCTCCATTGAAAGCTTCCCATCTCCGCGGAAAGATAAGGGAAAGCAACGATACTCTGGTCCTGATGAACGTTCAAGCGACGAAGATCGTGTTCCTAGCGTCACGGACGCGGAACTGAAAGCTAGAGGGAAAGCACTGTATGAGCGGGCTTTGCGGAAGAAGGAGCTTCTCCAAGTTACCGATAAACCACCTAAAAAAACTATCAATGACCTTGTACGATCACGCGTGCCTCTGGCTATGACAAGCAAAGGCAAACAGTCGGGACCAGACACTCACCCATTCGCGTCTAACAAGGGGGCTCACGAGGGAGACCTCGAAATCGTTCAGCAAATGGAGGATGCTTACGTTGACCTCAGCGGAGGAAATAGCACAACTATCGACACTTTCACACAAAGTGGTCCCCAAGACAAAGAGGCTCAGCGTATCCTTCTTCGTGAGGAGGAGGAGGAATGTACGCAGGAGGCCTTGCTCAGTGGTAATCCGGCGCTTCTGGTGCCAAAGGTAGATGTTGTGGAAAATTTCGAAGCGCGACGGCAGGAGCTAGCCATCGACGATACAGACATGGGCAATAATGATGATGGTGTTCAGGTTTGTCGCTAATATATTTTGTTGGCTCCCACCTCATTTCGTTTAGCCGTCCCCTATACCTGCCGAGCCAGGTGGAAGTAAACACAAATCAAACCAGCCTTCAACACATATAGATGACTTACAAGTTGCCAGTATGATCGCCAACCCGAGTCAGGGTCAACGGCAAGGCAGGGATGATGAAGATTTTGATACATCAAATATCTTGAACAGTTCACCAACACGAAGCGTACCGCAGCATGATGTATGTACTGCATTACAGCCCAACTTTACTGATAGACTAGACCAACTAACCCCTTTACCTTTTTTCACAGAGCGACGCGACTGTGAGACGGCTCAATCAGGCACTGTCCACCCTCCACAAGAAGTCCGATGAGATTCAAGCGTTGCAAGCTGCATTGGCACTTGAGCGCGAGAAAACTTCAAAGCTCGAAGCCGAGGTAAAGGTAGCCTGGCAATCCCCAAGCACGACTACTCAGGAAGGAATCGCATCAAGCGCTCAACCCGTAGGCGCAATGCAGACCAATTCAGCCGTTTCCGAGCTTGCCGACATGAGGGTCAAGTGGAACCAAGAGCGCGAAGTTTGGGAGGCGGGGCGCCGTAATTTGGAGGAGGAAATCTTGAGACTCACCGCTGAGCGAGATCGCTTTGAAACCAACGCGCGCCCAGTTGACGAGCTTAGAGCTTCTTGGGATGCAGACCAAGCGACTTTCCGGCGAGAACGCGAGCTATGGGAGAATGAACGCAAGAAGTTGGATCTCCAAGTGGCCGAAATGCTTGGTGAGCAAATCGGATGGGTGGAGGAACGTGATCGTCTTGCTGCCCAGATCAAATCGTTGACGGAGACTGGCGCCACCTTTAAAGCAGCACGAGCTCAATGGGAACAAGAACAAACTATTATCACGACGGAGCGTGCTGCATGGGTGTCGGAACGGGAGAGTTGGGCACAGCAACAAACAGCAAGTGCCCGAGAACGCGCTTTGTGGGACGTTCATCGCGAAGCCATGGAACTGCAACGGACTAAATGGGAAGCCGATCATACCGAATGGGTACGTGACAAGGAACTTTGGGAAACCGAGCGCGAAAAGTGGTCTGCGGAGCGCACCTCTATGATCGAGGCGCACGAGGCACTTGTTGCGGACGTGACGAGATCAAAGTCCTCTTTGGATGCCCTGACTCGCTCCAAGAGTCTAGCTGAAAAGGACCGCGACTTCTTCCGTGATCAATATACGCAGGCTTCTGGTTTCGTGAGTGCCACTAGAGCAGAGAATGTTGAGCTGGAGCAGAAGGCCAAGACTGCAGAAGGTCAAGCACGCGATGGAGTCGCTCTGATCAAGCACATGTTTGAGGTAATTTTATCTTATTGTATTTGGTTGCTCTCTTGACGATGTTGTGATACAGAGTCAGATAAAGGCGTTGAAAGAAGATGTCGATCGATGGAGGGGTGTTTCTACTCTTCTTCAGGAGAAAGATCGGCGAACAGATGATCTTATCAGACGGCGTGCTGCCGAACACCCTGAGCTTGCAGAACGATGCCGGCAACTGGAGCGCCAGGTTAACTTGTTGCGTGCTGACCTCATCGAGCTTGGACGTGTTCATCAGAAGTCTTCTGCGGAGCGCGACAAGATGCAAGATCTGAAACTCTCCGAACTGCAAGAACACAATCAGATGCCCGATTTCCATTTGGTGAAACTATCGTATACCGAGCTTGAACCAGGTGAAATTATAGAGCTAAACGGTCTGTCGGGTCCAGACACCAGCTTCTTGGGCCAGGCGGACGCTTTAGAAGTTGACGTTAGCCCGGAGGAAGCCGAGGAAGAAGAGTGTGGGCTGTATCCCTGCAAATGGAAAACTGGGCCCGACGTAATCGACCAATGCCAGCAGTCCTTTGACTGTAGAGAGGTAGGTTCAGCTCTTCGACTCAATCAAGTAGGTGCTCAACGCCAATATAGGATTTGGATAGGCACATGCATGATCAGCATTATCGCCGTCAACTGGGAGCGTTTGAGTAATGTATCGGATCTTATTTCTTACTGTAAGGGGTATCTGCATCCTGATCTTTACGAAAGATCGCAACACATGATAGTTTTTGGGGTTCGTGCAAATCACGATGATACTTCGCGTGACTTCTCATTGCGCCCAAGGAGCGGATCTACATAGTCCAGAAGTGATATAATGACGTTCCTACTTTTTAGGATACATTCGTAACTGTCCCGCCGCATTGTACCCACTACCACGCCACCCATATGCCTTCCAAGGTTTTACTTCTCGTCTCGCTCTTTCTGACATTTGCGTTCTCGGTTGTTGGGTGGTCGGTTGTGATCAATGCTCTAGTGAAGTGAGTAAAGACTGCAACTTCTATAAGGTTTATTTGAACTGAAGAGTTCCAATGAAGGTCCAACCAAGAAAGCTCATATGTCAAGAGCGCGGCCCCTGGTGGCACCATCGTGGATCTTAACTATCATGGTAAGGTGCTTGTGAGACACATACTATAATGGGCTTCTTTGACGCTCGTCTCGAGATGTGTACTCGGTTTGCTCAGTCATCGCAGCAGCCTGCGCACTTTTGACAGCCGTGTCCCTCGTGTCGGCTTTCTCCATAATTTCATCAATTGGAAGAAAACAGCGCCTTTTGCACCTCCAAGCCTTTCTCATGTTGTTTGGCGCCCTGTGGCTTTTGGCTACTGTTATCGCGTGTGATGTTATCTTTGCCACTCGGTCAACCAAAATCACAGCAACTTTCGATGGAGTTGCAGTATCCCAAAGTGTCATTCAGCAGATGGAGCAAACCATCGGCGTCTCACCTGAATACAGAAAGCAGTGGTACCGTGCGTATGAACCAAATATGGTACCAGGTCTTCGTGCTGAACGATACAAAGTGCGACTCTGTGCGATCCTTCCCTGGTTCGCGGTCCTTTTCGCAACACTCAGTGGACTGCTACTTCACAGAGCTGCTAGGAACACCAATGACTACAGGAACACGGAGGCAACAGAGAAGATTGCACGAACCTCGGATGAGTAATAAGATTGAAACTCGGGATGGTCATTCGTATAACACTTTGGAATCCACTGCACATCTTCAGTTGAAATATAATTGTTGTAGTATACCAGTTGGCGCTTTACTTTACGACGGTACGCGAATACGACTCATGAATCTACTACTCACACAGAGAGATCTGTTTCACGAATTTCCTTTCTCTCGCATACCGAATCCTCATCTCCACATCCACCTTTGATGGCAGGTGCGAGGTTTGATACAGGTCCGTTGAATCAGCGCACACCTTCGTATACTGGGCAGCAAAACAGAAAACCACATGTATCCTCCAAGGACAACGACCGTATAGTTCATCGTTTGGACATTTATTTGCGCAGTGGAAGGGAAGAAGAAAACGATTATCATGAAGACTGCCCGCGGTACAGCGATCGCTGCGATTGGAACGTTCTGCACGGGAAAATTAGCAAGAATGCCGTGACATTACCACAGCTCGACTGACCAATCTCCCAAGATTAAATGGGCCGGGTTTGAAATCGTTCTTGGACACAAAGCAGGTCGCGATTGGCGTTATGTAGTATGAGACGTATGAGACAGTGACAGCAATTATGGATACCGCATAAATGGCCTGGGGGCCCGTAAACGCCAAAAATCCGATTGCGAGAACAATGGCGGCGTCAAATCAGACTGTATTAACCGGTGTGCTTGTACAGTCATTGACCCGGTATAGTTACTATGAAAATGGGAGGGTTCCATCACGAGCGAATGCAAAGGTCTGGCGAGAGCTGACCAGGAGACAGCTGGACTCCATCTTGTACCTGCTTTTCAATTAGTTTATAGACGAATTATACAAGATCTGCGCCATAGGCTGGCCTATGAGGCTACTTGGGATGCCGTTGAGGTCAGCGCCCATGCAAAAGGTAAGGGGACGTTGATTCCTATATAAGAAAATGACCTCAAAATTATAGTGATGTTGTGCATCATTCCACATACCCCAGCCAAGGATGGCTGACATGGCGATGGAATTAATCTAGCTGGGGTAAGCTGAATAATTGTTCATTTTCTAAAGTTACTTACAATTGCCCATGGTATCGCGATAGCGGTATTTCATTTGAGGCCTCCTCGCTGATATGCACGCTAGAATCACAACCCCCTGGTGGGCTGAGAACGTGAACAGACCATCCAGGAGAAGATGTTTTAACCTATTGTATACAGAGGAGCCATTAAGCTCAAAATGAATGCAAACACTGATGGCCAACCGTCCACTACAACTGATCGTGAGCCGTGGTGGTAACTGGCACACGCTACATACAGCTTGTAAAGCCCCCTAGCGTACAACTCGCGCTGTTTCGGTATTTTGATGGCGTTGCGATCGGAAGCACGATGATGACTACGAAGCAGAGGCTCTGGGAAGATTCAGAGCAAGGATCAGGGAGGGACAATACTCACCACACATTCGGCAAGATGTGGTCTCTGCAGTCTTGCCAAGAATTAGTGCCAAGGCTAACGAGGATGGCATGTGTTAACACCAACGCCGCATATATGCCGCTGGTGATGGCGCGGGACGCGGACGGAAAATTCTGGGGATAGTCGACGTAGGTACTAGAACGGTCGATAATGTGGTTTTGTCGAGTTGTCGAAGCTTTTGAGGTTGCTACCGTGCTTCAGAGAGCTCGGACGACATCTCGCCACCGCGGAGTACAGCTGAGCGTTGCCAAGCGATGTTCGCGTAAGAGCCAGTTCGGCAACTCGATGTTGGGGCGTATTTGCCATGTTGCACATCTGGCGCAATGTGAGTTGCACCGGCATGCTCCCGGCATATACCTTTGGTCAGTCGGAGCTCGAACCTTCCCTATCTACTGACTAGCACCACAATGGACTGGCTCGACCCTCACCTCCGCAAGCTAGTTTATTCATCGGTCGTCGCTGTTGTATCTATTTGCGGCCAATTTACTACTGTTATAATGGCTACCGAGCCAAACACTGCTACTGTCGTACCAGTACCAGCTGAGCCAAAAGCTGCAATGGAATGTGGCAGAGACGAACGCTCTTCTCGATCACCTAGTCAGCAACAAATCCGAGGTTGGGGATGGCGGTTTCAAGCCATCTACATTTACCTCAGCAGCAACTGCCCTTGCAAGGGCCAACCTGCTAACTGCAGGCCCTCCAAAGACAAATAAACGCTGTAGAAGTAAATGGAACACGGTGAGTGCATTGAGATTCTCTACGTCCCATTCTACTAATATCTACCCCTGTACCAGCTCAGAGGGATATACCGAGAGATCCAAAACTATCGCAATGTCTCAGGAGCTCACTGGGATAATACCAGAGGCGCTGGAATCGAAGGAAGGACTGCATTAGAGGTATTCAATAACTACGTCACATCAAGTGTACGTCCCCTGTTCAAAGCTATCTACTGTAATCTAATATATTAAATAGACGTCCCGCGCTTCAATGCGGCCATTTGCCAACAGCGGGTGGATATACTACGACAAACTAGCTGAGATCTTCCCAAATGGCACTGGCGCTCAGGGAACTCACGCATTTCATCCGGCTGCTGCTGCAGCTCCAGTACTGGCTGACGATGATGTTGAGCCTGGTGCAGAGCATGTCATCACTACTGCTGCTGCTGCAACCATCATCGCATCAGCTGCCAGTGCCAGTAATGACCCTGTTGCTGCTACCATGGAACTGCCTCGCGATACCAACTTCAATGCTTCTCGTCTTCCCATCTTGCCTCCTTCCACTGTTGCATCCAGTATTGGCACTGGAAAATGCACTCATGATGATGCATCGTGCGACATGGAATCATCAACTCACCTATCCAGCTATCCGTTATTTTCTGGTCCCTTGCCGTCCTCTACCTTGGTATCAGCACCCCCTCCTGCAAAAAAATCGCGATCTGGACGTCACGGTGACAGTGCGGTCGCAATGATGACCAGTGCAGCACGAGGGTTGAAGGTTTCACCTGCCACTGCTGTTGTTGGCATGCAGGGTTCCATCAACCGCATTGGTGACATTCTCGAAAAAGCCGTCACTGCAGCGCCTGCGCCTGCACCACCACTACCACCTCCTCCACCCCCTCCCCCCTTGGTTGCAACCGCTCTTGATCACGCCATGATCCTTATGCAAACCGAAGATGCGGAGGTGCCTGCAGAGGACTTAGGCCGACTGTTACTAATTTTTACAAGCAATGAGCGGGCGATGGAGATTTATGTGCAAAGCCCACTGGGACCACGCCACTCTTATATCAAGGCGCTTCTTGAGGCTCATGCAGCGAAGTAGGTATCACTTTCACATCTTGTCCCTTACTTGTACAATGTATCTTAGGCCGTATGTTCTGTGATTGTCGCGCTGTTTTCTGTCTGCTTTGTTGTTTGTTGTCCCACCATCATTTTCGAGTCCACAATCATGTAGCATTGGGTTCTAATACACGTGTAAGAACTATACATGAATATCATTGTTTGCATCTGCGCCCTCATCCTCGTCTGCGTTGTCATCACCATCCAGGCCAAGTAAGTCCTCTTCATCTAAGTCATCACCATCTGCTAGTACTTGTTCATGCAAAACTTGCCCATATTGAGCCCACATGTCTTCAGCGATGTTGTCACGCAAGTGGCTCATTTCAATATCTGCCGTTTCTTCCTCTGGTACCACTGCCTCATGTGGGTCAGTCTCATCCTCAGCCGGATCCCCATCTGAGTTAGTATCTGGGATAGGACCCTCCTGTGGGTCGTGCAGGCATATAAAGTTGTGAATTGTACATAGAGCAGCTGGAATCTGCGCTTGAATGTTTAAGTTATACCTTGGTGCGAGGATGAGGATGCGGAAGCGATGCTTTAAGACGCCGAAGACACGTTCAATGATGTTCCTTGCCATGGCATGGCGAAGATTGAATAGCTCCTCTTTATTGCATGGCCTACTATCAATGTTAGTGTGCGTTCCAAAGAATATGGACTGTCTTACCTTACACTCGCTCGTCCCCACTCAGCGAGATGGTAGCGGACATTACGGTATGGTATCAGGAGTCCACGGCGTAGAGGGTAACCAGCATCAGCTAGAAAGTATTTTTCTTGGGAGATCTTAAGGTCTTTGGTAGACGCGTCCTCGAAAACACGTGCATCTGTGGCGGATCCCTCCCAACCGGTAAGGACATAGGTAAAATTCATGTCGAAGTCGCATGCAAACAGGCAGTTTTGAGAGACGAGACCTTTGCGATCGCGGTAGGCAGCACGTTCAAGTGCAGGAGGTGTAGCATGGATATGGCTCCCATCAAGCGCCCCAATGGCGTCCTTAAAAAACGGCCAGAATTTGGGATTCTGGCGAATTTTGCGAGAAACTGCTTCATCTGATGGGAGGTGGACGTATTTTGAATAGAATGGTGGGGTTGATAGAATTACGAGCATCCTTCGAAAGTATCTAGATATAGCGTGACAAATGAGTCCAGTCCATGAAAATATGACACTTACCGAGATATTGTCTCATTGGAACGCTGAAATCTTTCACCAATATGCCTGATTGACAGGCCTGTGACAGCGGCATACAGGAAAATGGCGAGTTGCTCCTCTAGAGAGACAAACTTGGAGTCGGAATACCCAAGGGTACGGAGTTCTGATATGAGCTCTGCAAAGACATGGGCATGCACTCCAAGCTCACAACGAATGCGCTCCGGATGACCAGTGAGTAATTCGACCACCCATGCTTCACCAGAAAGCGCTGATGTATGGTAGGGTTGTGGGTCCCTTGGGTACATAGATGCTACAAGACTGCCGGAGGCATGGATGAGAATGCTGAGTAGAAGTACTACATACTGTATGATTTTATGATGAACCTGAGACCGGTTTTGAAGACGAAGCCCTGGAAAGACTTCGGGTAGGGACTCCATAGTACTATGAAGGATTCACGAGCCCAGGGATACAGTCGTCTAACCTAGGATTACATTCAAGCTCTGACTATATGCCGGGAGCATGCCGGTGCAACTCACATTGCGCCAGATGTGCAACATGGCAAATACGCCCCAACATCGAGTTGCCGAACTGGCTCTAAGTGCCCAAGCACTGTTACAAGTAGAATGCCGCACTCCAAGTAAGGTGCTAGTATAAAGTTAATGACCAGAGTCGTTGATCTCGATTTCAAGCAACGCAGCCGCGCAGGGTTATTCTACATAAGAACTGAGATGTTTTTCTGCCGAAAAGTGAAAATTACGAGGGGCATTAGCAAAATGTGTGAGTAGGTGTTATAATTACAGTACGTGATAGGCCAGGGCTTCAGATGGTAACGCACCCGATACGCCACTGAGACGGTACGAGTTCTCCAGGAGAGTCAACAGCAGCTACGCGAGTGGGAACATTGGCAGATGCGGGCTCTTGCGGCTGCAGCTCCTCAGGACAAACATGGTATTGGAATTCCTATGGTGCCACCCGGGCACCGGATCGAGGTCGTTGCTTGTATCCGATGGTTGTAGCAGTCCGGATGACTGGTGCCACAGCACCAGACAAAACAGCTGGAAAAAATGCTGCAACAATACCCCACGACATTACGGTGTGCTCAGCCTGATGAGTCATACTTGTAACTTACAAGAAGCACTTGCCAGCATCGTCAAGAAGCGGTGACCACAGGATTGAGAGTCACCCTGATATCTGGACACGAAAACATAAGCGATTCCGCAAATTCTTACTACGACACTCGCCTTGAAATGGAATTCGTGTGAAAAATTAAAATTGACGGTTCTTTGCAAGTCCTTTGGGTCAGGTTTGCAGTCCAATAAGGTGTATTCGTTGAGCCTAGTATCTACTACAGGAAGATGTGTCTCTTGTGGTCAGAATGAGCAGGAGTAACTACCAGATTAGGAACGATAAGCGGCACGTGATTGCCGTGAAATTGTGACAAAGTCGAATGGAGCTGGGACCACCGGGTACCCTTATCTCGACATCGGTCGCAGGGTGACCTCAACCTCCGAGAATCACAAAAGCATTCCTAACCAGTGACCTTGCACGGCATTCAGCTCCGTGCCTGGAAACGGACGGTGACTCGGACCTATTGCGGCCGGTTTGCAGGGTCACCGACAACCTACGCATTTGCCGGCTAGTATTTGGTAATGTCAGATTTTGAGCAGCATGTCAGGCTATATAACTGTAGGCTGCTGTCTCAAAAATGAGCAAACAATCAGACCATGCTGTCTCAAGCCCTAGACAGCGGTCGTCGCATCAGCGGGCACATCATGACATTATTTTTGTTCACCAAGTCCGACTTGTTGACAGTTCTGATCCCTATCGTGCATGCCCCTAATACATGTTACTTGTATGTTCCTTGACGTGACTTTGTGCATTAGACTTTGTCTACCCTCGCAGCTGCTCCCCATCCCAACGTAACTCGCATTCCAGACATTGTCGTATGGATGTGGCTGCACCTCCTGAAACACGATATATATAACCAAATGCAAGATCCAGAGGAGGACCAGAAAAACAAACCTCATCGCCCTCTCCCTGCTGGTCGTATAACTGCACAAAATGCGGCTGATGTGCGCTGGCTGCTAGTGCCAGTCTGCCTGATATTTTCTGCGATGTATGGCAGCACGGTCCTCGCCTGTAGCGTTTGTCTAGAAGTCCTCAGTATCTGGTACAATGAGTTCGGTGGCGATAAGACTGGGCTTTCGAAGAACCTAGCATATACAATTCTTGAACTAGGCGCAACTGTCGTGATTGGTACGTGGGCTGTGCCAGAGATCATAAGCAAGCTTTGTTGTTGACTGGGATTTATTTTTCAATAACCAGGGTCCAGCATTGATAAAATTGGGGCACATGGAATTACCTTCAGCTCCGTAGTGTTTGCAACGACACTTCACGCACAAGATTTTAAAGATGAGGAGGGAGATCGGTTGACAGGAAGACGCACTCTTGTCACTCTGTTCCCTACCTTTGCACGCATGTCCATGATGATTGGCGTCCCCCTTTGGTCACTTTGCCTCAGCAGACTTTGGAAGTTGGATCCCACCTGTTCTGTTGCATTTATAATCTATGGAACGATTGTCGGGGCAAGATTCATGGTTTATAGGACTGCGAATGCCCACAAACAATCGTGCAAACTGTACAGCGTTAGTGATCTCGAGTTGGAAAATTCTACCTACTGACTCATGGCTGTAGCTCTGGTTTACCCTTGTGCACTTACTCCCTGGCTATTGGCGATTTTTCTACGGCACTTGAAATTGGAAGTCCAGTGCAAGTCGACACGGTAGCGATGTATTACGAAGGAAATACTTATAATAATAGGCTGTGGTGTTTTTTTACTGCATTTCGAGGTCTTTGGGTAAAAGACACTTCTCTAAGACAAGAAGAGGCTTTACAAAAATGCTGTGTCCTCAAAAGTTGATACGGTTTCATTTATGTCAATCATTACACGTCGATCTGTTTTCTTGGGCAAATTGGAACTGAGAATTTCCAGGTACAGTCACGTGAACGAATTACCCTGACGCGTCTGCAACTTGGGGTCGGCCCATTACTGTAGAGATACGCACCTAAGTTCGTCACACCGTCACATGCCTAGCGAATCGAACCTATTTTGCGTGACGGTCACACCAATTTTGAGGCCGTCGAACCTAATCTGTGACATACGGTAAAAACATGAAAAAAAAGTCTAGTGCAGCCAAAAGTCCTTGTACTGAGTGGAAAAGACAATTCTAGTAGCCAAAGTGTCATTTTGTAACACTGTATGCAGGTTTAGAAGCAGTAATGTAGCGACAGAAAGGCTGCCAGAAGGAGCAATTAATATTGAGAATGGTGCAGGCATGGATAGCACATCCTGGAATTTAGCCTCTGAGGCAACACAGAGATCAGGCATGGTACAGAACTTTGAGGGGAAATGCTTCAGACCGTGTCCATTGAGTCGTTGCGCTCGGTACTCAGTGCTCAGGCATGCCAAACATGGGAAGATCCACACTGACAAGACTTTACAACGACATATAGAGAAGATGTTGTGTTGCCGGACAGAAATAAAATTAGAGACAAAGCTTGTAGAGTGAGCACTTCCGGGTCGAGCACAAGGATCAGCACGCTTAGCGCTGCATATGTATATGAAGGAATGTGTCTGCCTAACGTCGGTCGTCGAACCTAAGCACAGCGTGTCACACGTCACACCCCCCCTGCGAACCTTCGAACCTAACGTTCATTTGGTCACACCTCAATAGGGCCGAACCTAAGTGCGTATCTCTACAGTAAATTGAGAAATTGATGAGTTGACCGTCGCGTGAGAGGTTACCCACTTGGACCGGGTCTCAATTGACAACAGCCTTCTCCAGTTAGGCCTTCGACGACAGCTGCCACTTCCACTGGAGTCCCACTTGAGAACTTCATGGGTGAGCTTACCACTTTATCCACGAGGCTCTCCCCTCACGCTATGTAGTGCCCACAAGCTCTCACAGCTCAGGCTTCAAGAGGGGATCGCTTAACGGCTTATATCACCGACATTACGGGACGAGGCCTCGTCAGCGTCGTCATCTCCAGACTGCTCGCGATGAGGCTGACGCTATTAAAAGTTACGAACCGCAGTATCACAAGGGGAAGGGGTATACAGCAAGCCCGAAAGATAAGGAGCGAGGGAAGAAGCAAGAGCAAAGTCCTAGTAGTGTCTATATGCAACAGGGTGCACTGGAAAGTCTCAACCAGTTCTCAGACATATTTGATCCTACAGGTCCTAATCATTCCAAAGCCCTGACAGAGGGCACAACCGTAAACCCACTCCATCAGCAACAGCCGGTGGTGAGCCCCGTGCAGCTCTCTAGCGCTCTCGGCTCAGATGTGGCAAATCAGGGAACGCAAGTTAGTCTCGCTAAGCTGCACCCATCTCTTCCTAATTGTCCAGTTTTTGTGGAGCTACCTCCTCGAATTAGTTCGACCACCATAGCATCGTCGCTGCCCGAGAAGCCGCAATCAACTCCTGATAGCAATGTAACATCCCGACTCACACGCAATCTTTGGGATACCCGACGGGAAATGACTGCCTTGCGAGCGCGCGAAACCGACCTCGTAGCTTCATTGTGCCATCTAGATGCTCCTCGCCACATCCTCGAATCTGGACGAGCACAAAAATCCTCAGGTGACTAGTTCCGAGCTGCATTTAGCCTTCGTTCAATATGATAATGCAGAGCTTGAAGCTCGTCTCGCTGAAGTTGAGAACGAACTACGGCAAGAAAGATATAAGCGCCTTCGAGCTGAGCGAGGTCTCAATGAGATTGAGGCAGAGAAAAGGGCCCCGTTTGTCGTTCCAGCTCTGTTTCAAGCGTTCCTGATGGTTTCTGAGATTCACGGATAACCCCCCAAAGGTTCATGTTAGCTATGGAGTGCTTATTCAAGTCAACGCTACGTAATTATGAAGGCTTCGAGTGACTAGGGACTAAGTGGGGCATAATCATGTTGCAACAGTTATAACATTGAGAACTAGACTTATGCGTCCACGATCAAGACATCTACTCCTCGCCCTTTCCCTGTCTTCTCTGATGCCGATTCATCATCTTGCCCCTTCTCGGCTGACATTAGATTTGAGACAGGTCCATTGAACCAGTGTACTCCTCCGTATACCGGGCAGTAATACCAGAAAACAGCGAGGGACATGAAACCACCTAGGACGACCACTGTATAGTTCATCTCTTGCGCAGTAGTCTGTGGGGTCGTGGGGAAGAAGAAAACCATATTCATGAAGACCATCCATGACACAGCGATTGCTGCGACAGGAAAGCTCTGCAAGAGACATAAGTCTAAGATCACATCCATTGCTTTCTGACTCACAAATTTCCCAAGATTAAATGGACCGGGCTTGAAATCATTCTTGAAAGCGAAACGGGTTGCGATTGGGGTGATGTAAGATATGTATGAAGAGGTGACTACGAGGGTAAATATTGCGTTGATGGCCTGTGTGCTCACGAACGCCAGAAGACCGATCGCAAGAGCAAGCAAAGCATCGAGCCAAACAGTATTGACTGGCGTTCCTGTGTAGCTATTGATTCGGTAAAAAATATCGCGAGAACGGTAGACCGCCATCACGAGAAAACGCAAACGTCTGGCGGGAACCGACAAGCAGCACGCTCGATCCCATCATATATCTGTTCCTCTTTTAGAGCAGTAAGGGGAGCCTAATATCTGAAGAACACACTGTGCCACAATGACGAGAGACCAGAGGGCTAACGCTCCTTTTTGCCCAAAAGAGTTGTAGAATATCTGCGCCATAGGTTGACCGATCGGACTGCTCAAGATGCCTTCGAGGTCACTGCCCATGCAAAATACAAGGGAGACATTGATGCCTGGAAGCCATTAAATTCGTAACAATATATTCGACAACGTGACACGCACCCCAGCCAAGGGCTGCAGATATTGCAATGGAGCCGATCTGCTTGCATTAGCATTGTGGCTACAGTGTCTAGTGCTACTCACAATGGCCCATGGTATGGCGGTAGTGGCATTGGATGCCTCCTCACTCATGTGTACACTTGAATCATAACCACCTGTTAGATTGTCAAACAAAATGGGAGCAACAAGGGATAAGCCAAACCTATCGTCCAGAGAGGCGCCAATAGACTTAATATGAACGCAAATCCAGATGGCCAGCCGTCCACTGACAAAAATTATGAGATGGAGATGACAATAGTACATGTCACATACAGTTAGTAAAGTCTCCGAGTGCGTAGCTGGCGCTGTTTCTGAATTCTGATGGCGTTGCGATTGGAAGCGCGATGATGACTATAAAGCAGAGGCTGCCTCAGGCAGTGAACCTGAAGAAACTAGTACAAGACGGAAATATAACACCTACCACACATTTAGGAGGATGTATAGTCTTTGAAGTCTTGCCAGGATTTGTGTCCCGAGGCTCACAAGGACAGCATGGGATAACACCAACGCTGCAAATATACCACTGCAAGGGATCAGGGAAGCTGACACATCGACGAGACATAAAAACACTCACTAGATCTGTCCATTGGTTGTCACGTATACTTGATTAGATGCGATACTAACTGCCGCTGTGATTTGGATCGCGCATGCCCAATCTACTGAAGCTAGTTTCGTAACTCAATAAGCGAATTTTTCACGGCACATTGAGTTCTTCACCAAATGCTGCGATAGACGCGATCGTATTAGAATCTGCGTGATGGCACATGTCAGTGAAACGAGTTTGAAAGGAAAGGTCATATTCACACCCAACTATCCACGAGAGAAAATTCCGACAACGAGGGGAGGCAAGTGAATAGGTCCAGTAATACAACTAGATACTTGTGAGAGGTCGAATCTGTATCGGCGACAGGATGAAGGACATACTCCACCTGAGGTTGGTGCCGCAGATGCAAGCTCCGCCATGGCCAAACCGATACACATGATAAAAGCACAGGCAAACAGCCACTGTATAACGGAATGAGTACAAGATCCGATACTTTTAACATGTGAAGCCTTACACCCCAAACCATTGCAAGAGGACCACCGTTGGGCATGGCATTGAAGAGCACCGATCTGAACAAACATTGTATCAGCGAACAATTCGTCTCGGTAGAATAACACATCATACGCAATGGATGGAAGGAGCCCCACGATGCTGAATGCAACACCAAAGACCTGTGCAAGGACATTGCCAAGCATGCCCAAGGCTCTGATGAGGACCCACCTCTAATGGAGTGAACTCCCTGCGAAACTCTTGCTTATATCCCAACCTAGCAAGAACCGCTTCGTCCCTGGTATGTTCTGAGTGTGAATTCGAACTTGGGGAAGCCATCATAACTGGCACTTGCAATATTCTTACGAATGAGGAGGTTCGGACTAGGAACGGGAAAGGGACTCAGTCTTGGATCAAAAGACTAAGGGAGATTATTTGATGGGGAGAGAAATTAATACGTTGATTGCGACGGAGAATCAAAAGTACGTACGAGAGTGATGTCGAGAGTCATATGTTGAGTAATATGACTGGCGAGGACACTCGAAAACCAGCGACAGATTGCAACTATCAAGCTGAATATAGATAGCGGACATAACCTTATCTGGCGCCGGTGAGATAGGTGCAAAGATGAAGCTCGGACATTACTTACAGTTCAATTTAAGGTAAGAACCAGACCTTAAAGAGGGTACGAGTTCATATAGAAGCTAGTGGCAGACATTTTGAGGCCCAGCGAACGTACAAATCAAGAAGCGTGAGCGAGGGTAAGCGTGCAAAGATCGCTTCTGACAACGATCTTCAGCAAACACAGTTACATCAGGCAGGAGAGTAGAGTCACGCAGACAAGCTGAGTTCCTGGCGTGGTTTGCAATCATAGCGATTGTGCAGGAACGGAGGAAGAAACTTGAACCCATCCATGGTGTTGGGAAGCTGAAGCATTGAGTGTTTAAATTTTAGTATGGCTTCCTTCATTCAAGTCATGGGGTCGTGTACGATCTAGACTCACCTCATATAACCTCAGTAGAGCAGGGCGTGATCACTATTTGATAACACGTGGCGCATGAATATGGGTCCAGTGTCTTCATTTCAGATACGCTTGGATGTAATCTTCCGCGAATTGTAACGTAAGACTGAAGGTATGTAGCCCACCGGTGGGAGGGCTGCGTGATCAATAATGATTCGATCATACAATCGTGGTAAGTTGTTCCATGTCACATTGCATGTCAGCATACGATAGCGATACGAAGGGTAAATGTTGTTCCATACAGGTGATATCAAGGTATGATTGAAACCACGCTAGACCCATTCCTTCAGCTAGCGTCCTGACGTCCGACATTCCATCGACACAAGCTTCGCCCTTGACCTGGGCGTTAATATAGTGATCCAATGGGATGCTCGTATACTGCGCTGCCGCGTCAGCCAAATGGGAGCAAGGAGGGGGCTTGGGATGAAGTTTTGCATTTGACGGACTTGAAAAAAAAAAGTGCAAGACATACTTTTTGACGCCAAGGAACCTAGGGTTGAGAAAGGGTGGAGAAATAACACACTGGTAAAAAAAACAGACGCGGTTTTGGGTGAAGAAAGAGGTTGTTTTGCGAAGTCAAAATAATCTCAAAAGTGTTTTGATGACAGTCCTCTGAATGGCGTCTGTTTAGGGCTGCTGCTACAAATCCGTACCTCTGTTTGGATGTCAAATATCCCGAAAATTCTGCAAGTCGTGTTTGTCTCAAGTTTGTCTCCAACTAAAAAGTCGTTTCTGCAAGTGAATCTATTTTTGAGGAAATTCCCACAGTCACGATGGTGGCGACAATTAGGGGTGTTGCCCAGGTAGTACCGGTACTGCTGCTTCATCACCAAAATTACTGAATCCAGACATGGTCATGTCGGAGCCACCATACCTGCCATATGTATCTAGCCCAAGCTCTCAATGTAAGGCAATGTTAGGAAACTCAATTCCTACATGGTGACTGCTATATGACTGTAGTATGGCATTAGGCTAGGGTACCGATATATCATACATTGCTATGTACATAATCCATTTGAATTTCGTTCAGATTCATCAGACATTGCAATTGCATTTGGATATAATCATGTAATGCATTGAATTAGTGGTAGTACAAAGCAGTGAGGTACAACAGTTCCAAGCCTATGTATGCAAATGCAGGTAATTGAGAGCAGACAACAGAATGGGGAAATGAGTGATCTATGAGTAGGTCAGTAGTACAACACAGTAGCAAATGACAGTGAGAAAATGAAAGTACACATGGGGGTCTGCAAGCAATGCGAATGAGGAGAACATGTGATGATACATGAGGCAGGGGACAACTACTTCCTTGAACTTCTCTGTAGCTTGGCTTCTGCAGATGGGGCAGCCTTGCCACACTTTGGTTTAGAGACTTTGGTGCTCCCCTTCTTGGCCTTGCATTTACATTTGGTCTGGATGGGTTCAGACTCCTCATCCAACTCCAAGGACCCTGTTAGATCACTGGGGGTGGGTGACTCAACATGTGCAGGTGCTGGCGCAGATGGAGCTGGAACCTTGCAAGGAGAAACTTGCTTGGGAGTAGGAACCAGCCTAGGAGTAGGAACTGTCCTGTGAGCAGGAGGCGGCACTGGAGTTGATTTGTGAGAAGGCATTGGTTCAGAAGGACGAGCTGGAGGAGGGGGAGGTGGTGAAAGGGAAGGTGGGGGAGAAGGATGATGTGCTGGAGCTGCCTTGGCTGCACAACAGGCCACCATTTGGGCATGGACTCATTCATCTGAGGTGCTGGAAATGTCGCTATCTCTACTAGAGATAGAGTTTCCATCATGGCCTTCCTCATTCTTAAATAATTTCCTTGAATCAATCATATTAGCATGACATCAAGAATATAAAAAAAACTTACATATTCCAAGCTTTGAGGATTTTGTCTTTCCTTTCTGGATTAGGGGAATCTTTGATGAGGTTGACAATGTTGTTGTAAAAGTCCCTATAGTTGAAATTGCTGTCGACTTCCAACCAAGCATTCTTGGTGCGAATACCAAAATGAACCTTTAAAAAATGAGCAACTCGTTGTAGAGACTTGAGTTTGAGCAGGCGCAGATTGGCCTATATTACACCTTTTCACAACTCATGACAATTGGCCTCCAATGCACAACTCGCATGCTCATCCATTATGCAACTTCGACTATGTCTCTAGCCATTCCACAAGTAACGCGCAGCTTTCCCGCAAAACGCGCCATAGGCGCGATACTTTCCCGCACAACACGCAGCATTCCCACACGTGCACCTTGCGCGCTTTCTTGCACTTAAGTGCCCCGCATCGCCTATCATCCAGGAACGTCCATCTATGTCCATCCACCTCATTGATATGTCATATCCCTTGCCTCGTGGTTTGTAACAAGCATTGCAGCACTATTACATGTCACTACATATTCATAGCGCTTACTGCTCCTATCCCTTCCACTTCTGATGCGATTTCCCTAGTATAAGTTTGCTGACTTACTACTTCATCATTATTACTCCCCTTTGCTGTACTTCCCTCACTATTGGGTTTTACTTTAAAGTAGTAGTCACCACTTGGGCGCACTTTGTGTTTCCAATGGTTATCGTTATCCGCCTATACTAGACTATTATCTCCACTCGCTATAACACTCACTTTGCACATCTGTTTCCTCATCCGGTATTCTCCCGCACAACACGCACCTTAGCACGCACTTTCTCATGCTCGTGCTTACCTTAGTGCGCTCTCTTGCGCCTTGCGCTCACTTCGCTTTTCTTCTCACGCTTTCGCGCATCCATCGCACTACAAGGGTCTTTTGTTCATCTGGTTCTGTGTTCAGTAGCAGTCCCCTTTAGGGTCGAACATTCTTGCATTCTGCGAGTATAGCAGCTAGGCAGAGCCAAGACTCACTTATACTGGTTGAGCATTTTAGATATTTCATATCAGCCCAGCCAGGTTGAGATCGCCTCATCGTGACTACAGAGAGAACTTGGGGAATCAAACCTGCAAGCAGCCATAGGCAATATGTGCTGCTTCTACTGTCATCATGTCATGAAGAGCAGCATTACATGTGCGTGTCACCCACATCTCCCCCCCATACACACTTGAGGGACTTGTAAAAATATGGCGCATAGTCTAAAGGAACATCAGCATAAAGCAACAATAATAAAAAATGCATACTCTTTCCAACAAATGACCTTCAAACATCCCTTCAAACATGTTGTCGTCATTGTAGTCTTTGCCCAGTAGATCCCCAGCCCATAGAAAGGCAGGAAGAGTGGAGGCAGTCATTCTAATCTTGCCGCTCTGAAGTTTTTCTGAGCCCTGTACAGCATTAGACTACCTTGAGTTGGAATAAATGAAAAAATACGCACTTATCAGCATCCTTTGAAAATTCTTTGAGCTCCCTGACTGGACAGAGAAATCAAGCAAGAATGGGGTGATTACTACCCAGGTGGGTACGTGAACCAGTGCCATCATATATAGCTAGCATTATTGGGGAGTGAACATTAAAGGCCGTGTAGTGACTGATTTGACTCTTCAGGCATGAGGTATTGTCAGGATGAGTAGCTGAAATAGTAGCATCCATCTGATGGATGAAATCAGTACATAATATGCGCATACACTCACCTTCTTGATGATAAGGCTGAGTTCCGAGGCTTTCTGAGGATCACCGAGCAGAGGTTTCAAGCTCGGAGCAAGCTGGAGTAGACAAGTGTAGTTTCTCTTGTATTGATCTTGGATTTTGGGTGACCTGCAAGCCAGAAAAGATTTAGTTAATGGTAAGATTTAGAAGTGAATTACATTTTTGAGAGTCGCTTGTCACGACTAGCACGGAGATCTTCATCTTCCGAGACATCACCATTCTCTGCAGTGTTGTGCTGCTGCAGAGAAAGACCTACAGTTATTGGTTGTTTTGTCTTACAGAAGACATCAATGCAGCGCACTATACAACGTGATGCAGCAAGAAATTCCTCATGAGGATCAGTCTCAGGCTCCATATTCCTGGATTTAAACATTATTAGTGATTGCAACATCCAAAAAACTGATGATAAATCTACTTACGTCCCTTTGTCATCATCATCTGATGAACACCACCTTTTCTTTGGCCTGGTGACTTTCTTCGAGATCTTCTTCGGAGGTACAACTACTACTGACTCAGATGAGCTAGAACTGTTGGATAAAGAAGACAATGAAATAGAGGTAGTGCATTTGTGACGGGCCGAGGTGTAGGACAGAAAAATAAGAATCAGTGATAAAGATGCGTGAATATCATCAATATTGACGCGCTTGTCCTTGTTTGGCTCCTATTAGATTGGGCTCTGCTGGAATTTTGTGAGTAGTGTATTAGGTTGACACGTACTCAGGTATTGATAACTCTTAATCTTATACCTACTTATATTCTAATGCCTCCCACTAGTACTGCCCTCCCTTTTGGACCTGTCGACTGCAGTGACAAAGTTGACATTGCTGGTAATCACATCTTCATGGATGTCGAAAATCTGCTCGTAGACTGGCTGACTTATATCATCAAGTTTACGCTGACCCACCCAGGACCTGTGGCAAGTACTCCCTTCAAATCTGAGTCGCGTTGGTTTACTTATGTTAATCCTACAGACTCTTATATTGTGTTTAAAAGATGTGTCCAGGTTCATGTATGTCAAGCCCAAGAAATGTAGCTTCGAACAGTCTAAAGTCGAATTCCTTGGGTTGATCGTGGAAAAGGCAGTGTATCTATGGACCCCTGTCAAGGTAGAAGGAGTATTGAAATGGCCTGTTCCCAAATGCGTAAAAGATATACAAGCATTCATGGGCTTTGCCAACTTCTATCGAAGATTCATACTTGGGTTCTCAGACATTGCTAGACCAATGAATGATTTGCTACAAAAAGATGCCAAATGGGATTGGACAGAGAGACAGCAAAACGCCTTTGATGAATTAAAGAAGCGTTTTACAGAAGCTCCTGTCTTAGTCATGCCTGATGTTAAGAAGAAAATGGAAATGGAAACCGATGCTTCTGATTACGCAACAGGAGCAGTTCTATCTCAATTGATGGAAGATGACTTATGGCACCCAGTGGCTTATTATTTGAAGTCAATGAATGATGCAGAAAGAAATTACGACATTCATGATAAAGAGTTATTAGCAATCATTCAAGCATTAGAAGAGTGGAGGCACTATGTGCAGGGAAAACCCCAACATGTGGAGATCTGGACGGATCATGAGAATCTCGAGTATTTTATGACGAGTCAAAAGTTGACACGAAGGCAAGCCAGATGGAGTCTATTCCTGGCGGAGTATGAATTTACACTCCAACATAAGCCTGGTGTAGTCAATGACAAAGCCAACCGTCTATCTCGGAGAGAAGACCACAGAGGGGGGGGGGGGGGTAGAAAACGATAATTCTGACCGCATTTTGTTAAAACCAGAGTTTTTCAAAGTCAATGCTGCTAAACGAGGCCAAATTCTCATAGAAGGAGAAAGTTCGCTCATGAAAAAGATAAGAAAGAGCACAGAATGAGAGCCCGAAGTAATGAAAGCACTAGAAACGCTAAAAGCAGCACCAGTACAATTGTGCAGAGGAGTCAAAGAATGGAATGTTGAAGATGGATTGGTGTTATTCCGAGGACTGGTATATGTTCCAAATGATAAAGACATCCACCGAGAAATATTGGAGTTGTTTCACGACTCTCCACCAGCTGGACATCCTGGATGTGCCAAAACCTTAGAATTGATTTCCAGAAATTATTGGTGGCCGTCAATGACAAAATATGTCCATAATTACATAGATGGTTGTGATCGATGCAAACAAACAAAAGTGTTCCTAAGTAAACCAATGGGACCTTTACAGCCAAATAAAGTTCCAGAAGGACCTTGGCAAACAATCTCATGTGACCTGATAGTGGACTTACCAAAGAGTGAAGGATGCGACAGTATATTTGATGTTGTTGATCGATTTTCAAAACAATCGCACTTCATTCCCACCACCAAAGACGTAGACTCGAAGGGAATTGCCGAGCTATTTCTAAAAAATGTATGGAAACATCATGGTACACCAAAAAAGGTGATTTCGGATAGAGGAACAAAGTTCATTTCAAAGTTTATGGGACAAGTATCGAAAAGATTAGGAATGAAATGGTCTGCCTCAACATCCTATCATCCCAGAACAGATGGACAGACAGAAGGTGTAAACCAAGAAGTTGAACAATACTTGCGCATGTTTGCCTCATATAGACAAAATGATTGGGTATCTTGGCTGCCAATAGCAGAGTTTTCACATAACAATACAGTCACAGTAACCAGTCACAGTCCGTTCAAAGTCCTTTATGGATATAATCCCGAATTCACCATATCTCTGAACTCCACATCCCTTATTCCTGCCACCGATGAAAGAGCAGATCAAATGAGAGAAGCAAGAGATGATGCGGAAAATACTCTAAAGATAGTCAATGAACACATGAAACACTTCTATGACCGAGGAGTTAAAAACACTGTAGAGACTTGTGTTTCTGCAGGCTGATATGACACATATATAGCCTATATCATGACTCAGGACAACTGGGCATCACTGCACAACTTGCACGATCAGCTATATTTGATTTCTATCATGTCTCTAGTCATTTTACACATAACGCGCAGCTTTCCTGTGAAATGCGCCATAGGCGCAATACTTTCCCGCACAACACACAGCATTCCCACACGCGCACCTTGCGTGATTTCTCGCGCTTAAGCGCCCTGCATCGCCTATCATCCAGGAACGTCCATCTATGTCCATCCACCTCATTTGTACATCATATTCCTTGCCTCATGGTTTGTAACAAGCATTGCAGTGCTATTACATGTCATTATGTATTCTTAGTGCTTACTCCTCCTATCCCTTCTGCTTCTGATGTGATTTCCATAGTATAAAGTTTGCTGACTTACTACTTCATCATTATTACTCCCCTTTGCTGTACTTCCCTCACTATTGGGTTTTACTTTCAAGTAGTAGTCACCACTTGGGCACACTTTGTGTTTCCAATGGTTATCGTTATCTGCCTATACTAGACTATTATCCATGCTCGTTATAACACTCACTCTGCATTTGCACTCGCTTTGCACATCCATTTCCTTATCCGTTTCCCTCATCCGGTGTGGGTATCACAACCTGGCAGGCACATATAAGAAAAGTGCTCAGCCAGTATAAGTGAGTCTCAGCTCTGCCTAGCTGCTATACTCGCAGAATGCAAGAACGTTCGACCCTAAAGGGGGAAGCAAGGAAAGCAAGGATCCACGGAATGATGCTGAACAACCCTGGTGAATGGCGGTGAAAGCGTGAGAAAGCGCGCGCGGGAAAGCGAAGTGCGAAAGTGCGCGGAGCGCGGGAAGGTAGTGCAAGCAGTGCACAGGTGTAAAAGATATATACTGAGACTGATAAGAGGGAAAGCGCGGATCTAGACGGATACTGATAGTGCCACTAGCTATAGACTGATGCTAGGGCCTCAAAACAATGATGGACACATGCATTGCATGGAGCTAACTGGTGATAGATACTGAGTGGTAGGAAGGTAAGGTGAAATAGTTGGGTGTAAAACGAACATGAGTGTATGTAAGTTCTACCTAAGCGCTCTCCCAGGGCTCGGAGCCGAATAGGGAGCGCTCTAAGTATGTAAATGAGGTAAGGTGATGTAAAGTAAGGGTGCATAATGAAATGGGAAGTGTAATATGCTAAATATGGTCAGATAACGAAAAGGGACATACCGAGGGACTGGTTGGATGATGGATGGATGCTCCTGGATGCTGTGCGACATAGTGCGCTTAAGCGCGAGAAAGTGCGCAAGGCGCGCACGCGGGAATACTGCGTGTTGTGCGGGAAAGTGGTGCACTCTATAGGGAAGTCATAGTGGATGATGGTGCGAGTTGTGCCATGAAGGCCAGTTGTCAGAATTCGTAAAATGAGCCCATATGAGCCTGCAGAAACGCGAGTCTCTACACCGGTATTCTCCTGCACACCATGCGCCTTAGTGCACACTTTCTCACACTCGTGCTTACCTTAGTGTGCTCTCTCACGCTTCATGCTCACTTCGCTTTTCTTCTCATGCTTTCGCGCATCCATCGCACTACAAGGGTCTTTCATTCATCTGGTTCTGTGTTCAGTAGCAGTCCCCTTTAGGGTCGAACATTCTTGCATTCTGCGAGTATAGCAGCTAGGCAGAGCCAAGATTCACTTATACTGGTTGAGCATTTTAGATATTTCATATCAGCCCAGCCAGGTTGAGATCGCCTCAATGCACCTCAGTATCAAAAGAGAGACAAGGTCTGGCTAGACGCAAAGAACATCAAACAACGTTGTCCAAGTCAAAAGTTGTCAGATCGTCGTCTTGGGCCCTTTGAAATACTAGAGAAGACTGGTGAAGTGAACTACAAATTGAAATTGCCAGAGAGCTATAAGATTCACCCTTGAGGGTTTTTGCTATGCTTTATTAGCAACTAAGCTGATGAATGCAATTTTTGGGGTTTTCGCTAAGCTTTTATTAGCAACTGAGCTAATGAAGCTAAGGGATGAGATATATTGCCAGTTAATGAAGCAGCTCAACGATAATCCTTGTAATCTTTCTAACCAGATATGCCCATGGTGACTACATGGTGAATTAGTTGTGTAGTAGACTGGTGGGAGGTGGAGGTTATAAGTTGAAGTGCACCAGCCTCATTCTCAAGCCACCCAACCACCTCCAGACGTAGTTTACGATCAGGAAGAATTTGTCATAGAAGAGATATTAGATAGTCAACAAATCTGAGGAAAAGTGCAATACCGAGTTAAATGGGAAGGATATCTAATAGAAGAATCAACATGGGAGCCAGAAGAGAACATTAAAAACTCTCTGATTCTAATTGCGGACTTCCACAAGAAAAATCCCACAGCTGCTAAATCCAAACAGATTCTAGGATCTATTCTTAATATGGAAGATTTCAAGAAATGGAGAGAGCAAAATATTTGACCATCTTACATTCGCGATGATGCTCAATCTAGAGAGGGGGTAATGTCACAAGTTCCAAATACACATCATTATTCATTCTTGAATACTCATGAACAACCCAATAAATGCCCATCATTAGCGCCCAAATCCACATAATTCAGTCAAAATTTTCCGTGTTAAACGGACACCCGAGGTTGAGATTCTTCCATGGGAGACGGGCCCTGATGTAGGTGGGTCCCAGTAGAGTCAGTAGGCCCATGTGGATATAGCTACCCGATACTGATGGCTGGGCCAGCCATGTAGTATACGGTATATATCTCGGTGGATGTGGACTGGGCTGGGCATATGGCATAGGGTTATGGCCTCGATGGAAATGGATGGGCCAAGTTGGGTATGATAGGAATATAGGATAGGATAGTAATATCGGTGGACATGGATGGGCCCAGATGGATCCCATGTGGATTGGGATCTCGGTAGATGCAGATGGGCCCAGTTCGAATGCCAAGGTATAACAGTATGCAGAATGTTTTTATATCCTGGTAGCCATGCATGGGTCCGGTTGGAAGCAATGCTTGGCATGGCATTGGGATCTCGGTAGATACAGAAGGGTTTGGTTGGAATGATAAGGTATATTGGTATGCGGTGTGGAAATCACAACCTAGCTAGATACCTGTAAAGTACTTAGCTAGTATATGAGGTCATAGCTCTGCCTAGCTGCTTCACTTGCAAGCAAGAGTGTTCGACCCTAAAGGGGTCTGCTGTCTAGTTAAGTTGAAATAAGTCAGTACCACACAAGGAATAAAATCCAAAGGTAGAAATGTCGAGTCCGATGATAGGAGATGTAGTCTGACGTAGGGGATACCGAGTCCGACGTTTCGGGGATTGGGGAGGACGGGAAAGTGAGGGAGAAGTAAGGAAGGTTGCAGGCTTAGGATAGGAAACACAAGGGAATGTTTAGCAATAATGAGCGACTGAGGTTCAGAGCGTAAAGAGTGGAAATCAGATAGATTCAGCGGGTATAGGGGATAGGGACTAAGTGATGTGACCTAGTATCAGGGAATTTCTCCCATCTACAGAGTGGTAAAGTACGATCACCTACTGAGTCCTATTTAACTAGCTACGTGCAAGTCCAGAGTACTGTAGGCAAAAGTAGTAGCACATCATTGGGTCCGACAAAATATGTAAAAGGCCATGAGGTGCTGCGGCCAGTGGGAATACATGTAATAGCACTGTCTACCGCCTCAGTAATAAGGAAATAAATGACTGTGCACCTAGTGGGGTAAAGTGCGACTGGACTGGACATAGGTAGGACGAGTCCGCAGGGTATCTGAGCGGGTCCGATCATCGGGTTGCATCGGAGATGTTGGGTTGCATCGGGGATGACTAGGGGTGAGTCGGACAACATGGGGTATGGATGCAAATTGCATAGTGGCTTCATACAAGCCCAGTGGAAATATGATTGTCACAGCGGTATGTGTTATATCCTGGTAGCCATGTGTTGGGGCCCGGTTGGAAGCAATGCTTGGTATGGCATTGGGATCTCGGTGAATACGGATGGGCCTGGTTGGAATGCCAAGGTATATTGGTATGCGGTATGTTGTATATCCCGGTAGCTATGTGTGGGCCCAGTGTCTTGTTACTTAAGGGTCTTATATATGACATGTATATAGTGACAACACAACTATACAGGATAAGACTTCTTGCCAGTCCTTAAGTACACGGTCTATACGACTTTTCTAGTTTTCGTGGTAGACTAACGTGCTGAGTTCTTGGGAGGAATGTCTTTCAATATTCTCCTTCTTGTTCCTTGGTTTAGTTTAAACCTTGTGGTCTCGAAATACTGAGTGTGAAGTTTGTACATGTTTTGGCAAGTGTGTGCCCGTGAATTCGTGAAGTGTGTCTCGTGATTTGTGTCTCCCTTCCTGAAAAAGAGAGAGGAAAGTAGTGCTGATAAACTTTTAGCTAGGTAGCTGTACTTTGTTATATAGTCAACCCCTGTAAGGTAGTATATAACTTGAATATATGTTTCTTATTCTTAACTTCAAGGCTGCTGAATGGCCTGCACTTAGATCTTACTGGTTCTCACACGGTTTGAGAAAAGAGTTAAAGTGGGAAGCTTAAATTGCATGGGTGAAAATGGGCTCCTTATATACCTTTGGGAGGCCATCTTACTAAGCATGACTCATCACATAGATTGGTAAGAATGTGCTTACAAACTTGTGTTGAATCAGCTTGTTTACTAATGTACATACAAAATGAAGTGTAGTATTACAAAGAATGAAAAATGAAAAGCATGAGTCATCACATGGATTGGTAAGAATGTGCTTACAAACCAAGTCCTTAGGTGTGCTGAATCAGCCTTATGACAAAGTGGATTACAAATACAGTTGCAAGTTTTACAAAGCATGACGAATCATGACCAAACATGATGAATCAAGCTAAATCCTTACAAATCAGAGTATTTCCTAGTCACATGACATGATTACTAACATGTTTGGTGGCTTGAGGAAAAGTCTGGTGGCTAAATGTGCCTAGAAAAATAGAAAGAGATAGAATCTCATAGAAAAATAGAAATACATGGAAAAAATAGGAGTGAAGTTTGAAAGTGAAAATACTAGCTAAGAAATGAATGAAAAAATGATAAGGTAACTTGGTGATAGGAATCAGTCAGGTGTCTTCTACCTTCCCTGTCACTGCTGTTGTGTATATGTCATGGTATGGATCACATACCATGCATGACATCCACCCGGCACGAGAAATCAGCAACTGTCCTCAGTTGAAGGCGTGTCATGATGTTAATTTTCGTCTCTCTCTTCTCCATCTAATCTCTGGATCTGTGAGGTGGTAATAGTCCTCTAGAATCCTAAAAAAACTCGAAGTATACTCCGCATTTTGGACATAGTTGTGATAATACTTCCTGGTGACTTCTGTCCCAGTAGTATAGCATTTGTCAATAGTGAATACTGATGTCGTGAAAAATGAAATTCTTATGGAGTTGATTACAATCCTCCAGAAGAATGTCAAATAAAGTAGTAATTTCATCCTGCAAACTGAATTGATATGTGTGGTCTTTTCCGTTCATAATGTTATGATTTTTTATATTGTTAATGTCACTTGTCCTGGGAGAGGGAAGAGGAATCAGAGTCAGATGGTGATAAATTTTTCCTCAGAGCGCTGAGCATTGACAAGGGTATCAGCAATTTCTTGCAAGGCAGGATCATTTCAGTTGATATATGGAACTAGTCTAAAGGCGGCTACACCACATCTAGACAGAGTTTCTGTTCATTTCTTTTAATATGTAAGATCCTCCTTTGGTTTGTCTCTCAACAACAAAGGGTCCTAAGTATCATGGTTTTGTTTTGCAACTTAATTCTTTTTTGATCTGGGTATTACGGACTAAGACAAAATCACCAGGATTAAACAATTTCTTATGCATCCTGAGGTGATATTTCTGTTCAAACTGAAGCTTGGACTTGAATCTTGCCTTTTTCAAGGTCTTTGCGGCTTGTCTCAAGTCTTCAGGTCTTCTTTTGATTTGACGTATTTGTAACGTGAGGAAATCAACAGGATTCATATTCTCATGAAATCCTCCAACAAGGAATGTGGCTTCACTAAGGTTCAAAGGTAGAACGGGATGTACTCCGTGGAGGAGGTAGAATGGGGAAAATCCAGTTGCACGGCTGGTGGTAATATTTTCAGCAAAAAGTGCCTAAGGAATTTTCTCAGGCCAATGTGAGATGTGCTTTCCACAACTTTTTACTATTGCTTCTCTGATATTGAAATGTCCACAGTTCAACTACCCCATTAGCCTGTGAATTGTAGGGTGATATTTGAATCTGTGGAATGTCCACTTGCTGAAGTAACTTTTGAAATGCTCCTTTAACTTCTGAGCCATTATCTGTGACGATCTGTCCTATGGCACCATATCAGCAGTACAAGTCTTCCCAGAAGAACTTGGCCATAGATTTAGCGGATGCAGATTGTAATGCTCTACCTTCTATGAATCGTGACAGAGTCGTCTCGAGCTAACACTAGATGCTTCAAACCTTTCCCGGCTGGCATCTTGAGTATGTCAATATAGATCTTCAGTGAAAATTGTGGCTGGCAGTAGAGATAGTTATGGATATATGCATTTTCTTAACTGTGTGGGTATCACAACCTGGCAGGCACATATAAGAAAAGTGCTCAGCCAGTATAAGTGAGTCTGAGCTCTGCCTAGCTGCTATACTTGCAGAATGCAAGAACGTTCGACCCTAAAGGGGAAGCAAAGAAAGCAAGGATCCACGGAATGATGCTGAACAACCCTAGTGAATGGCGGTGAAAGTGCGAGAAACGCGCTGAAGGCGCGCGCGGGAAAGCGAAGTGCGAAAGTGCGCGAAGCGCAGGGAAGGTAGTGCAAGTGGTGCACAAGTGTAGACGGTGGATACTGAGACTGATAAGGGGAAAGTGCGGATCTAGACGGCTACTGATAGTGCCACTAGCTATAGACTGATGCTAGGGCCTCAAAATGATGATGGACACATGCATTGCATGGAACTAACTGGTGATAGATACTGAGTGGTAGGAAGCTAAGGTGGTAGGAAGCTAAGGTGCAAATCGAACATGAGTGTATGTAAGTTCTACCTAAGCACTCTCCCAGGGCTCAGAGCCGAATATGGAGCGCTCTAAGTATGTAAATGAGGTAAAGTGATGTAAAGTAAGGGTCCATGATGAAATAGGAAGTGTAATATGCCAAATATGGTCAGATAATGAAAGGGACATACCGAGGGACTGGTCGGACAATGGACGGATGCTCCTGGATGCTGTGCGACGCAGGGCACTTAAGCGCAAGAAAGCGCGCAAGGCGTCGCACGTGGGAATACTGCGCATTGTGCGGGAAAGTGTCGCACCTATGGCACATTTCGCGGGAAAGTGGTACACTCTATAGGGAAGTCATAGTGGATGATAGTGCGAGTTGTGCAGTAAAGGCCAGTCATCAGAATTCTTAATATGAGCCCATATGTGCCTGCAGAAATGCGAGTCTCTACAACGGTTCGAATCTGACAATCGTGACAGGACTGTACATGGTGCTTAACGTTGGTATACATATGAGGCCAGAAAAATCAGTATTGTATTGTCTCAAAGGTGGACTGAACACCTTTATGACCTAAATCTTCATGTGCTCCTGTGAGTATAGAAATTCGCTTATCTGGTTCGAAAATTACAAGTAAGGGTGGTCTATCTTGCAGACGTTTATACATTCTTCCCTTCTGTACGAAAAACCGAGTGGTACGTTTAACAAATTTTCTACACTTTGCAGTACTATCAAAGCTTGGAGCTTCTAATGTGGTGAGGAATTTGTAGATGTTTGTCAGTGTCTGCTCCTGATCAGCAGCTGACAGGAGTGTGGATGGTAACTCAGTTGAGTTGTATGGAAGTGTGGATGGTGATGTGATAGATGTAAATAGTGCTATTTCATCTAACCAGGAGTCGTCTTCAGGGATAATCTCTTCATCTGAGGCAACAGGGCGTCTAGATAAGCCATCTGGGCCTTTTGAAACTGGTAGCAGGTACGTGGTGGAGTGTAAAGTTGAAAAGGAGGATTCCTTGAATCCATTTATTGATTGTTGCATTAGGTTGAAGGTCGGGCTCATTAAGCATGCCCTTAATGTATTTTGCGTCAACTTCAACGTGAAGGTTCTGTACTCCAATTATATGAAGTCGGTAGTGTCGTAATGCTCGGAAAAGTTTGTAGAGTTCCAGCTTAGGTTGTGAATAGTGTGATTCTGCTTCTCCCATTGGTAGAGAACCATATCGAGCTGGACGTCATTTTCCGTCATCATCAATCTGTGAGAGGATGATTCCTACAGCTATGAAGCTGGAATCTACTGAAAGGTATACGGGGTTTGAAGAGGTATAGTCGATGCTTCTCATTGCTGGTGCAGAGCATATACATTCTTTCAAAGTCTCAAATGCATAGTTTTGTTTCTCTCCCCAAACAAAAGGGGCATCTTTTCTCCAGAGCTGAGTAATAGGTCTGGCTAGCTCAGAAAATCCTAGTATCCAGATACGAACTGTCCCACAAAGTCCCATAAATCCTCGTGCTTGTTTGACTGTTGAGGGGATTGGCCAATTCAAAATCTTAGATACTTTCTCTGTATCGGGTCATCTTCCTTCCGGTGTGCATCGCTGTCCAACTATGAGGACATCAGGAAGGCATAACTGAATCTTGGTAGCGGAAAAAGTGGCACCAACATCATGTATATGGTGCATGATTCGGTGAACATCATTAGCGTGTTCCCAAATAAATCTTCTAATCCCTGAGTTTTCTTATAAGACTTTGGGATTTCCTTCATTGTCTGGGTAGATTGTCTTCGGTCCTTTGACAGGAAGATCATCTATGAAAACATTTGCAATGTGTGGGATCTCGTCCTGCAGTACAAAGCTAGTGCATTTCTGAAATTCTGCAGGTGCATTGGTATATCCCATAGGTAATGCGGTTAATTGTAGCAATCCTAAAGGAGTTAGGAAAGCTGTAAGGTCTCTGCTATCTGGGTGCATTTTGGGTGCATCAAATCCCCAGAATAAATCGAATACGGTGTAACATTGCGCTCCAGCAAATATGATTCTATGAAATCATCGTACCCTATCGGAATACGTCCGGCATCGTGGATAGATATTTTTTGGTTGAGTGGTTGAGATCATGAACTAGTCGTATAATTGCCCATTCTTTCTGAGTACACAGACACCATCAAGAGGAGGTCGATAAGCTGACTGGCTCGGTTCGTATACTCCTGCGTTGATTTTTAATTTGAGTAGTTCATAAGCTTCTTTCTGTTGTAAATCCTGGGGAGGAATAGGAATATTCTTGTAATTCTCCGGGGTAATGAGGTAATGGTAGGAAAGTGTGGTGTATAGGTGGGTGCAGTATGATTCTTTTATTAGGGTTACCCCTATTGGTTTCCTCAAAGCAGGGTGTCTTGGTTAGATTCATGATATGTTTGAAAAGTTTTCTCTCTTCAGGCCAAAGAATTCCTTGTGGATTTATTTTTAAGCTATCCATATATTCTCCTTGGGATAGTTGGCCAGTAGAGAATGAATTTGGGAGGCTTCAGGGTATTGGGATTAAATTATGGAGGGGGTCGTGTGGAAAGTGACGATCTACGCAAGCTTCCTGAGGAAAGGTTCCTGATACAGGCTTAACTTTCTTATCAACCCTCTTGTACATAGATAGTACTGGAGTGTTCTCAGGTTGATCAGTAGGTTCGCATGAAATAAGGACATCAGACTCACTATCGGTATCATATTCATAGTCTGAGTCTTCTGGATATGTGGTTTGTAATGGTACGTGTTTGCTTGGGTTGAATTGATTTGGGTATTTTCTAAGTCTCTCATAGCACTCTGCTATTAGAGGGAATAAAACATGTCAATTCTCACAACCAATTCTGAGTCCGATTTTCGGCTCGATTCTTTGACTTGAATTGATGCCAACTTTGAACACCCCCGATTCTACTTGCAACTTTGCCTCTGAATCATGCATGATTCTCGCTCATAGCACCTGCTTTGTCAGTGATCTCAGTTAGCATCTGAAAAGTAAGATCTTCAGTCCATCTGTAGTTGGGCATTGTTGGATACTAATAGTAACAGAACAATAGGTCATGCACTATGATCTTCCTGACCCTTTGATCCTCTCTTGCCTGTTTTGGTGGGCTGCTTCTTAGCTTTCGCATCAGCGGGCTTAGACTTTGCAAGTGCATTTTTGGTTGTTGCTTTCGCTATGGTACAGCTAGCAGGTTATAACAGCAGTAGGCCCTTTGAGTCATAGTGTAGGGGACAGTGTATTTCTTTGTGATATGTTTTGAATGGATATTTCGCAATTTTAATTCACATGGAAATTACAAAATTGGACATGGCAACATGATGTTGATGAATTGATGATGAAACGAATCGTTGAAGCGGCTCCAGAGCCGCTTCAACGATTCTTGTTGATTCTCAATTCTACCCAATTCTGTCATCTAAAAATTGACAACAGAATCGGTGTGAGAATCGACATGTTTGATTCCCTCTATTGTCTCATCTTCAAGTATATCTTGGGGATAGACTAATATCTCGGTGCTTGAGGCTTTTCGGGGATATGTGAAAGACTTAGACTTAAAGTGTGACTTTGTTTGAACTTAGGAAGTTTGGATGAAATTACGGACCGCAAAAGACTCGAATTACAGAACTGGTAACTCATATCTAAAGCTATCACTTCTTGACTTTTAACACCTTTCTTCATAGCCTAGCTATTGTACACAGAAGCCTGCATTGTAATTTTTTGTAAATAGGCCAAAGCACTAGAAACAATCAGGACAAGCAAAAACAAACATGTCGAACAAGGCGTGAGAACTAAAAACGGAGTAAAAATGGTGATATAAGTACATAGATAATGATTCAAGGCTCCGAGGGTCCATTTTTTTGAGGTTATACGAGTTTGTTGCTGAGGGATAAGAGTCGAGATAGGAATGAACACGATGGATAAAAATACGAGCTTTGAACTTGAAAAAACGAAAACGGAGTTGAATAATCTCGATTACTGAAAAAACAGGGTATAAGTGACCAAAAGGGTATTGAAAAACAAGAGTTCACCTCTAGGATGCTAGAGAAAGAACTTTTTCGATTTTGAGTGTTGGTCTTCCTCATCCTCTTCGTTAATATCCGAGAGTATATACCATTCATTTGAGAATCCAAGGTCGTCAAATTTCTTGGAGCGAAAAGGGGAAGTAGCAACAATAGCAAGTCCGGTGCATGTGATGCCAAGTACAAGATCTCGCTCATGTGTGAGGCGCAGTATATCTTGGGAAGTTCCGATGTTGAGAAATTGTGATTCAGTGAGGGTGCTGACAATATCTTTGTTGGGGAAAGGCATGAGTAGGGCATCTAGGATCTTCGAAGCGAGCTCTGGCTCTCCATGTGCTTCGGCAGCAGCAGCATAGGCATTCAGGCGCTTCCTTTCGATTTCGGAAAAAAAACAGGTTAACATCATCATAATGACCAGCATAGACTTTTTCAGTAAGGCCCCCTTGGATATGCAAGAGGTTATCACACTTGATAGTCTTTGCATGAGTCGTGGCTTCGGCAAGCATGCGAGTGGATAAGACGGTGTCGAGAACATTAATTATGTGGCGCATGTGTGCTCGGTGGTCACGGAGTTCAGGAATGCGTTCCTGCCATGTTCTTCCTAAACGAGGACCGCCCATGGGGAGTTTAATACCCCCAGAAATAACAGGATGACCAGCATATGTCCCATCTCGGAACATGTGGACATTCCAGTCATTGGAGATGATGTTGACCTGGCAGGAACAGAAAGACTCAATGGTGTGGATCACGTTAGGGATGTAAACAGAATGATAATCATTATATTGGGCATAGGTAGAGGTAAGGTACTGTTCAGCATGAGCATTTGTCAGTCTGTCGAACAAGATTGTGGTCCTCCCATCAGCGCGCAAATGGCCATGGTAAGGGATATCACCAGTTGTGGGTTCGAACGATTCTGCAGAAAGACTGAGCATAGGTACGTCTTCCTCATAGATAGATGCTTTGGCATGTGCCAGTTTTGGTTTGATGGGAGGAGGCTCTGCTGGTGGAGAAACATATTTATTTGAAGGCATTAGTGACGGCATAGCCTTGTTGTTGTAGAAGCTGGAGTTGGAGTTGGGAGGAGTTGAAGGAAAGATTGATGATGGCGTCATAGATGGTGATGGTGGGATAAGCATGGGTCCTCCAGTTGAAAGTGGTCGGATAAAGAAGATGTCGAAGGTACCGTCGACATTCGAGACACTGTCCCGAGAAGCCGGGGGTACAGAAGAAGGGTTGGATGAGTCATATGAAGGAGGACGGGTAGAGGCATTAGAACGAGATGGGGACTGCACCTTTCATGTTCTTTGACAACTTCTTGGATTCTGTTTGGGTGGCAGTTGTCTTCATTGTCTTCGTCCTGAGTAGCGCGTGCAAGAATAGTATTCAGAGCATCATAAAACCCTAGGACTTGCAAACGTCCACTTTCCTTGGCAGGTTGAGCTTCTTGAGTGATGCTTGAGTCTAGCATAGGATTGTCAGTGATGGTAGGTGCGTTATATTGAGAAAACAGACCTTCTGCTTCCTCCAGGGCTTTCCTTTCTAACAGTGTTAGTCCCTGGCGGTTCAGAAGGTTAGTAGGGATAGTATGAGCGGCAAGGATTTCGTCTTTGGGAGACGTTGATTGAGTGGCGTGATTTTCGTCTCTAAGAGATTATGGATAGGTAATACTGGGTTCAATCCATTTGTTGAGGGAGCGAAATGCATCAGCTTTGCCTTGAGTGGCCGCGATAAAGGTGGCATTGGGCATACAAGCCTCGGTAATATAAGAAACGAAATTGTTGTCCTGGATGGACGCTATGGGAGGAATTGTTATGAACTAGGATAGTTCAGACGTATGGCTACTCGATAAGAGTAATCGGCCAAGGTTGGTTCAAGGCTCTGGTGTATACCAGAGTTCGATGGTTCACTAAGACAAGACAAGGAGAGTGTCCTTGACTTGAATCAAGTTCAGACGACTTAAGATTGGAGGTCTTAAGCGAAGGAAGTTCCAGGTAAAACCTAGTAAGATTAAAGTAAAGAACTACATAGTACAAAGCGAGTTTATATAGTGAATGGTAACTGCTTTAGGGCAGGTATGATGAAGTCAGAATGAGTCAGAGATAAGGACGAGTCAGAGATAACAAGAATAGGTCATCTAGTGACGGCTTGATAGCGATCATGATGTAATACAATTATTCAGAGATAAGGCAAGAAAAGATAAGTCTAGCGACGGCTTTGATAGTGATCGTGACGTAATACAAGTAAAAGAAGGAAAAATGAATAGGGGCGTACTTTGACTGTAACATTACCCCGTTTTTATTGTTGAAGTCACCGATTTCAACATTCATAATTATTGTAAGTGTCATAGTTGTCACGGTCTCCTGCACATTGAGAGAATAGTTTCTCGTCTTCTTCGACTGAGATCTGTTCTAAGGCAGCATCTTTATCAGCCTCCCATCTAGAGAGAGCATCGTAGAACCCGTTGTCCGTCCAAACCAAAGGGATTACTGCTTCTCCTTTGAGTTCTTTGCAAAAGACCGACAGGTGTCCTGGCGCAAGGTTACAACATACACGACAGAAATATGTGGGACAGTTCTTGTGATGATGGCCAGTAAGACCACAGTTATGACAAATAAAGTTATCGCAATCTTCAGTCTTTACGATGGTGATGGAGGATTGTTGTGAAGGCAGTGTGACAATCATACCAGCGCTGGGCGCGTATGAGTGTCATAGGCATATTTTGCCTTGCATAGAGGAAAAGAGTAAGGCACTAGTCATCAGCGCTATTCAACTCCCAAGCTATCCGCTTTGGAACCGCTTTCTCCCATAGCGCGCTGCCCGGCCCAATGCCTAGGTATTCCGTCCTCCCATGTCCTGCCTATGTCCACCTACCTCTGCTGGTGCGTTATTTTTCCTTAAATGTCGCTACTCATCAGTCGCAGGTCTTTTGCATGTATCCTTGTGTTCCGCAGCGCAGCATGTTTTCTTACCTGTCGCTACATTGTGCCCTCGCCAGTATCGCTACTGTTCTCGCCTACACATTCCCGAACTTTTACGCAGTATGATAAAATGACCCGTCGCACATACAGTACAGTACTTCCCTTCCCCGGACCTTTGCTGGTGTTGGAGTCACTTTAGTTGCTATATCCTAGTCTTGGTGCAATTGATTCCGCTCTTGCCAATCTCTCTGATCACGTGTCGCTTGACTTGCTTTAAGTGCGAGTCGCTAAAGTTCCCTCATAAGTTTGACTTTCGCAATGTCGGGATCGTTATTGGTAGTTGAGCTATAATCTAGTCACTATTGGGCATTTCACTTGCACTGTCTTACCTTATTCCTCGCTTTCCCTTCCTTTGATTTCTTCTCGCTGTCGCTAGTCAGACGTCGCATAGCGCTATCGCATAAAACAACTTGCATAGCACTACTCACTTATACGCACGTTTCTCTGTCAGAACTCACTAGTCGCTAGTCACTTATTGCTATAGCGCTACTCATTAGTTTTTGGTCTTAGGTCGCTATAGGTTATTAGTCCTTCGCACTATCGCTACCCTTGCATATTTGAAGGGAGTTGCTTCAATAGCAGTCCTCTTGGGTCAAATACTACACTCGCGCCTATTTGGATAAGTAGCGCTAGTTTCTAACCAGCCTAGTTGCTATTTCTCTTTCACAACTGGAGCCCACCGCGAGGGGGCCATTTGAAGCTGGAAGGCACACCGCCTAGACCTACCAAGACCCGAAAACCTCACGACCTTAGCGACATTTCGCAAGAAGATTTTTTCTACTCAGTAATAGATTCCACCAATGAAGAAGTTGAGCGCGCTGCATTTGACTCGCGATCCCGCTCATCTTTGGAAGCTACTGTTATCCGCCATCTTACCTCCGACTTCAAAGAAGAGGAAGAACCCCTCGGACAATTAACATCACATTACCTTCCGCTCCCTTGAGTTCTGTTCGTTACTGTAGACACTCCCTCCACCGCATCATCACTCACCCCCTCTACTCCGTCTCACGACGATTCACCCGAAAGGCAGAACCTTTTCATACCCACCTCCTTCATACCTAGCTCTATCCCGTCTCCGCGAAAGCGACTAAGCACTCTCCTGCCATCCATACCCGACCCCACTATTCATACCGCATCTTCCTCGACAGCACCATTTACTACCGCCCTTCCTCCAGTCGTACAACCCGCTCGTTTTACTCAACCTGCTCAAACCATCATACCCGCCATCATGTCTTCCGCACCATTCAAGATGCCTCTTAGAGGAACCGACGCTGCGCCAAAGTTCAATGGCACACCAACACGCCTCATACCATTTTGTGAGGATGTGGAGTTACTTGCTGACTATGCAGGACTTACTGCTGAACAGTGCATCAAGGCTGCGATCCAATACGCGCCCGTTGACAAATCGGAAACATGGGCATCAAGACCCACTGCGAAAGGTAAAGATTGGGACAAGTTTGTTGATGCCATCAAGGCTATGTACCCAGGATGTGAAGGCAATCATCGCTATGCATGCACTGATTTGGAAAACCTTTGCAGAGAACAAGTCCGCAAACCGATTCACTCGAAGAAAGAACTTGGACAGTTCTACTGCAAGTTCTTTCACGTTTCACAATACCTCCTTGACAAGAGTAGGATAGCAGAACTCGAGCTCGGTCGCTACTTTTAGAAGGCATCCATTCCACGGCCAATACCGCCATCAAGCGAAGGTTAGAGATCAAGCTAGTCGACCACCATCCCAACGACCCATACACCTTGGAAGAAGTATACAACACAGCAGTATTCTTGCTACCCAGCATCGCGCCCACGGTAACCACTGTTTCACCTCCTAGCGCGCCCGCGACTAACCAGCAACCCGCACCTCAGCAACCCGCCACCGGAACTGTGGTAAAACGAGAGTATAGCCAGATGCGACCTCTCTCCAACAACGTGTGTTATTTCTGCAGAGGAGATCACTACACAAACCGCTGCACCTTATGCTGTCCTGCATGATTTGGGAATCATGCATGGACATGACTACTAGGTATCCCCCTAAAAGACAAAGTCTGTTAGCTTAGTCCTCAGACTAGTCAACCCATACCTTGGTATCAAACCTTGGTCCAATAGTTTCAGTTTTCCCTCAGTGATTCATGAATCCACCATGTTTTGAAGAAAAGTCATATGTGAGATGGGAATCACATAATGACCTAGTTGATATGAGAAGCAAAATGAAGGTTAAGGTATTGCCTTTCCTTTGGCTTATTCACTTTGGCTAGAGAAACCCATAGAGAAAAGTTCAAAGCCTAACAAAAACCTATCTAAAAAGCCTGTGTATTGTGTACTATTATTTGTTCCATTATTTCTGAGTTGTTTTCTCTAGTGTTTCATTACTTTACTTTTCTATTAGGATGCTCTGACTAATCAGATGCTTCATAAAATTCTACCTACAGGGTATGATGTCATAATGATGTCATAGGACTTCACCCACACTCCTGCAGGTATTTTGTTGAAAGATATGATATCATGTTCCATGGAATTTGCTAGAACATTCCAATGACTCATAATGACTCAGAATGATGTCATTATCCCACCATGAATATTCTGGAATGTTTATTTGCACCTGCTAGAACATTCTGCTCCAGTTTTTAGAATATTCTTCTCACATTCTGAAGTCATTACATCACCTTTTTACTTACATAATATTCCCACACAAAATGTATATAAGGAGAGCCCATTCTCCCCCAAAAAATAGATCTCCCACTTGTTGCATTCAAGAATCTCCCACTTGAGCAAATTGAACTCTCACCTAAGAAGCTTCAGTCTGAACAAATTGCTGCTTACAAAGCCCATTTCCTTTGTAAGAACTGTCCAGACAAGTGCAGGGAAAGTGTTTCCCTTGAGATTACATAAGTTTCTCGCGATAGAAACCCAGTTTTGTGAGACCAGTGTTCTCACCACATAGTGTTTACTGACCAACACAAGCTTTGGTCACCATTGTTATTTGTGAGACCAGCGTTCTCACCAGGTATTTGTATACTGACCAACATTGTCGCTCCTCTGCAAACAACCATCGTACTTCCTCAGGAATTCATGTGTTTCGGGTTGGCCGCTCAGCTCGTTCACTGATATCGACCCGACTGTAACACGCTTGGTGGTAGTCATTTCCTTGAGCACCTTGCGGACGTCAGTGGATACTGCGATCAACTCCTGCATGGGTATGCTGATGCTGGAGTCTAGCATCCGGTTGATTACCTTCTTGTCGCCTTCCTTATCTTCCAGCGGGTGGGTATACCTAAACTGTGTAGAGGAGGGATTAGCGGTAGGTGGATCATAGGATGAAGTATTAGGTGCGGATGATGAGCTTGCTGGCGTCACCACTACTGTACCTTTGTTAGGCGTGCTGGTGGTCTTTGACCCAGATGCCTTCACTTGTGGAGATGCGACTTCCTCTACTGCGTTGGTAGTTTTAGAAGATGGTCCTGGTTTTGGGCATGGCAGAACATTAATGCCTTCAAACTGTATGTTCTTACCCTTGTCCTTGCGGTTAGCACGATCTGCTTTCACCGCTGCGAATGCATCGCGGGCTCAAGTTGCTTCTCTCTCTAGGTGGGCTAATTCTTCGTTGTCGGAGTCGCTATCCTCTACACTGGCACATGTGTGCATGAATGCGCAAGGCTCGATATCCAGAGTCACCTGAGTAGTGGGCTCAGCGCGACAATACATGAACCCTAGCGCTGTCAAGTTAGAACCTGTAGTGGGTCCATCGCGCAGGAATCTGTCTATGCGTTCCTTGAAATTCCCGTCAGAGAGCCTTCCAGGGATGTTGCTACTGTCGGGCATAACAATCCTCTTTTCTGGCGTGATGTGAATCTTACCCTTGCTGGCATATTGGTCGTGTTGTCTTAATAACCGAGGGTCTTATATAAATACGTGTAAGAATGTAATGACACCACAATTACACTGGATAAGACTTCTTGCCAGTCCTTGATTAACACGGTCTATGATGTTTCTTCTTTCGTGGTAGATAATGTGTGAGTTCTTGGGAGGCTTGCTAAACCAATCAGTCAGATTAACTTAGCCGGAGCTTTATTATTTCTGATTGAAACTATGGGATTGTCTAGGATATACTGTCTAGACACTTGAACTGGTTTCCTGAATATACGATTAACTGTTGAGAAGCTGGTCTCAAATGTGACTACGTTGACCAAAGCTCGTGTTGGTCAATATACAAATACCTGGTGAGAACGCTGGTCTCACAAATAACAACAAGTGACAAATAGAAAAACAAACAATGATAAATAACAACAATGACCAAAGCTCGTGTTGGTCAGTATACAAATACCTGGTGAGAACGCTGGTCTCACAAATAACAATGGTGACCAAAGCTTGTGTTGGTCAGTAAACACTATGTGGTGAGAACACTGGTCTCACAAAACTGGGTTTCTATCGCGAGAAACTTATGTAATCTCAAGGGAAACACTTTCCCTGCACTTGTCTGGACAGTTCTTACAAAGGAAATGGGCTTTGTAAGCAGCAATTTGTTCAGACTGAAGCTTCTTAGGTGAGAGTTCAATTTGCTCAAGTGGGAGATTCTTGAATGCAACAAGTGGGAGATCTATTTTTTGGGGGAGAATGGGCTCTCCTTATATACATTTTGTGTGGGAATATTATGTAAGTAAAAAGGTGATGTAATGACTTCAGAATGTGAGAAGAATATTCTAAAAACTGGAGCAGAATGTTCTAGCAGGTGCAAATAAACATTCCAGAATATTCATGGTGGGATAATGACATCATTCTGAGTCATTATGAGTCATTGGAATGTTCTAGCAAATTCCATGGAACATGATATCATATCTTTCAACAAAATACCTGCAGGAGTGTGGGTGAAGTCCTATGACATCATTATGACATCATACCCTGTAGGTAGAATTTTATGAAGCATCTGATTAGTCAGAGCATCCTAATAGAAAAGTAAAGTAATGAAACACTAGAGAAAACAACTCAGAAATAATGGAACAAATAATAGTACACAATACACAGGCTTTTTAGATAGGTTTTTGTTAGGCTTTGAACTTTTCTCTATGGGTTTCTCTAGCCAAAGTGAATAAGCCAAAGGAAAGGCAATACCTTAACCTTCATTTTGCTTCTCATATCAACTAGGTCATTATGTGATTCCCATCTCACATATGACTTTTCTTCAAAACATGGTGGATTCATGAATCACTGAGGGAAAACTGAAACTATTGGACCAAGGTTTGATACCAAGGTATGGGTTGACTAGTCTGAGGACTAAGCTAACAGACTTTGTCTTTTAGGGGGATACCTAGTAGTCATGTCCATGCATGATTCCCAAATCATGCAGGACACCGGGGACTTTGAATACTGAGTATCCCCACTCAGAGTGTGTCTGGTGAGGATCTTGAGTGAAGTCGGTGATAAGGGTACGTGATGATCGTCGAGTATGATGTGCGTGTGTTTCAGATGATAGTGCGACTAAGTGCAAAGAGGCGTGGCTAATGTGTGATGTGCGCGAGCATGGGAACGTGTTGCATAAGCGCAAGAATGTGTCACATACAGTGGTTTGTGCGAAATGACTCTGGTACAGGAATTGTGAAATGAACTCGGAACTATGATAATGCAAGGATGGCGCAGATGTGTCGCATTAGGTGCAAGGATGCAGCATGTGAAAATGCACAAAATGCAAAATGCAAAATGCAAAATGCAAAACTGCAAGGAGATGAATGCACGATGTGTGAAACTGCAAGGAAGCATGAGGGGATGATAGCGTGATGATGTCTATGTCCAATATATCTGTGGGGGTATAAGGCGATGCTAGGCGGTCTGGAAGCAATCCAATCCATGTCCAAACCAAGTCCCACTAGGCATGCTAAGTAATAGGTGCTATGGGATTGAATGGCATGAGTAAAACTATATTCAAAATGCGAAAGAGAGACGGCAAATGGTGTGGATGTCCAAGTCCGACTTGGCTTCTTTGTGCGGCTGTTGACATCTATTCCTTCCTATGGGTGTGGAAATGTGGGAAATCTGTGCGCATATGAGGCGCGTTCTAAGGTAAAAAGGTGCATGGTGCCGCTTCATGCATGCAAAGAGAAAATGATATCCTACTGGGTTAGGTGGGCACAATCTATGGTCTTTTGTTTTTCTTCTTTTCTTCTAGGTAGTTTTCTATAGGCGTATATATCAGCGCGTTATTAGTCCTTTGGACGACGTTATAATGAGGGAAAATGAAAATTGAAAAGTGGAGATCACTGGATGAAACCCAGGGTAAAATGAACTATATCCTATGAAAATGACGGTTTATGTGATGGTATATGGTATTGCAAAATGACAGAGTGGAGAAAGCAGATGGTGTGGATAATGATGGCGAGTGTTGAGTGATGGAGTGGGTGGGTCGGAAGCTGGCGTGTTTGGATCTTCTTTGTCAAGCTCTTCTACTTCTTCTCCTACCAGTGCATTCCTGGTCTTCTTCATCTATCTGAGGGTGCACGATGCTGCAGGTCGAAAGGCGCGTGAGGCGATGGTGGAAGGCAACTAAGGCAACTGAGGGCGGTGGTATCTTCATCTTCTAACTCTGCGACATCTTTTCCTATCAGGTATATTCCAAATCTTCTTCAAACGCAGCTTGATGGTGGACTAGTGACTGGCAGAATGAATTCTTGCACCTTGCGGTACAAGTTGAAAGTGTGCCCTAATGGGGCGATATAAGGCGCGTGGGGGTGCTCTAAGGTTAGATAATGTGCGCGTGAGCTGTGCGCACAATCGTGGTTGGGCACGTTGTTCTCTATATCCTCTAAATATGCGAGGAGTGGCTGATACACTGTGAAAATATTAACACAAGACAAATGATAAGTGTTATTAGGCGCGGATAATGCGCGATTGTGTTGGATAGACTCTAGGTCAAGGGCCAATTGGTGCCAAGACATAAACAGATAGCCCTTGATAGGGCATGCAAGGATGATATCGACATGATAGACGGAAGAATGGAAATTGTGGATAAAGGCAAAAGATGCAAAGTCATAGACAATGATAAATGCAAGTGAGGTGCAAATATATGCAAGATGAGCACGTAAGTTGTGCATGGATGGCAAATTAAAAAAAGACTGGTTCCAGATGACAAAAGCGTGGTTCAAAACTGATGGAACGGTAAAAATGCAATAGCAGGAAAACTCTTCTGCAATGACGGGCGCAGGTGTTGCTCTCTATTTCCATTTGTAAAAACCAAGATGTCATCGATATAAACGACCACTGTTTTGCTGTCTATTAAATCTCTGAATATTTCATTCATCATGGTTTGGAAAGTTGCTGGAGAGTTTGTCAACCCAAAATACATTACGGTTGGTTCATGGTGACCATAAGGTGTTTTGAAAGCTGCCTTCCACTCATCTCCTTCTTTCATCGGAATATTGTTATACCCCCATCGTACATCCATCTTGGATTACATTGTAGCACCAGTAGGGGCATGAATCAGGTCTTGAGATCTTGGTAGTGGATATGCATTTTTAACCGTTGTGACAATCATACCAGCGCTGGGCGCATATGAGTGTCATAGGCATATTTTGCCTTGCCTAGAGGAAAAGAGTAAAGCGCTAGTCACCAGCGCTATCAACTCCCAAACTATCCGCTTTGGAATCACTTTTCTCCCATAGTGCGCTACCTGGTCCAATGCCTAGGTATTCCGTCCTCCCATGTCCTGCCTATATCCACCTACCTCCGCTGGTGCATTATTTGTCCTTAAATGTTGCTACTGATCAGTCGCAGGTCTTTTGCATGTATCCTCATGTTCTGCAGCGCTGCATGTTTTATTACCTGTCGCTACATCGTGCCCTCGCCAGTGTCGCTACTACACTTGCCTACGCAATTCCGAACCCTTACACAGTATGATAAAATGATCTGTCGCACATACAGTACAATACTTCCCTTCCCCGGACCTTTGCTGGTGTTGGAGTCACTTTAGTCGCTATATCCTAGTCTTGGTGCAATCGATTCCACTCTTGCCAATCTCTCTGATTGTGTGTCGCTTGACTTGCTTTAAGTGCACATTGTTAAAGCTCCCTCTTGAGTTTGACTTTCGCAACGTTGGGATCGCTATTGGTAGTCGTGCTACAATCTAGTCGCTACCAGGCATTTCACTTGCACTGTCTTATCTTACTTCTCGCTCTCGCTCCCTTTGATTTCTTCTCGCTGTCGCTAGTCGGACGTCGCATAGCGCTATCGCATAAAACAACTTGCATAGCGCTTCTCACTTATATGCACATTTCTCTGTCGGAACTCACTTGTCGCTGATCACTATAGCACTACTCATCAGTTTTTGGTCTTAGGTCACCATAGGTTTTAGCCCTTCGCACTATTGCTTCCCTTGCATATTAGTAGGGAGTTGCTTCAATAGCAGTCCTCTTGGGTCGAATACTACAATCGCACCTATTTGGATAAGTGGCACTAGTTTACTAACAGCCTAGTCGCTATTTCTCTTTCACACCGTCTTCTCATTAAGCCTTCTATAGTCCATTACAGGTCCAAGTTTGCCATCTTTCTTGGCCACAAAGAAGAAAGGTGCTGCAACTGGAGATTGTGAATCTCTAATACGTCCTAGTGCAGTTTCAGCTTTTAACCAATATTTCAAAGTGTCCATCTCTTTAGGTGACAAGGGATAGGGTTTCGCATTCGGAGGAAGATCATTATCGTCCTTAAGATCTACTGTGTGATCCCATTTCTTTCTTTCAGGAAAACGTTTGGATTCTTCTTCTGAGAATACTCCTAGGTAATCATGAAGCCAGTCTGGGACCATCTCTTCAACAGACTTCTTCTTTTTTGTAGCTTCTTCTGCTACTTTCTGCTCCGTGGCAACTGAGGCTCTATATCTAATCCATCTTTCAGGACTTTCCTCATCTTCTACCTCTTCACATGTTGCCTTCTTCATCTCCATATCTTCATTGTCATCCTCTTCTGTGGGAATCAGATCTGGTACTCTATCTACTGTATCTACCTGTTTTGATACTTTTCTATTTTCTTTATTTTTTTGTCTTTGTTCTTTTTTGTAATACATTTAATCGGACACCTAGATAACAAAAACTGTCCTGCATTCCAGTCTATTTCCGGATTATGGTATCTTGGCCAATCAATGCTGATAATAATGTCATCGCTTCCTAAGTCTGTAATCATGAAGGCTGCTTTGTCTTCTACATGATTACTGATCTTGAGACCTAATTCAGCAAAATGAGTCATTGATCCAGCGGCATTTAACGAGCCATCTATGTTTTTAACCAGAATAGGCCTCAATAATTTATGGGATATTACATCATTCTTTCTTACAAACTTCTCATTGATAAATAATGTTGATGCTCCACAGTCTACAAGTGCTTTTATGTCTGCTTGTCGATTATGTCCTTTCAGGGTAATCGGAATGTAAAAATGCTCTGATTTTGATCGCAAATATACTTCTGTTACATCCGAGAACGTAGATAGGATTGAGAAATGATTGTTCAGGTCTAAGTCCGCAGACTCTAACTCAGACCTCTCTAAAAACCCTTATCCTCTTTGGCTTTGATGTAGTCCTTAAACCATTGAGGCATTGAGTCTTCCTTTGGCACTTCAGTAGCCTTCACTTGCGCTTTAGGGGCGCCTTTGCAGTTTCTTGCCATATGGCCTTCTTCACCACAATGGTAACAGTTGAAAGAACCTGTCTTTCCTTGAGGTTTAGGAGTTCCTCTCTGTTTGTTGGCATCGACATCCATGGCATTACTGTCTCGACTAGGACCAGCCCTTGGTTCAAAGTTTCTTGTGTCCCTGTTAGGGGTCCAAAAAGAAGTCTTCTTCTTCTCTGCATCTAACTCCTCAAAGTTTCGTCCTATTTGGATAGCTTGTTCTACAAGTTTCTTCATGCTATCCATTTCTTTATAGGTGATATGAGCGAGTTGTGTTTTGACATGGTCTTGAAGTCCTGCTCTGAACTTCTGGCATTGGTCGTAGTCTGAGAATTTGGTGTGTGCAGCCTTTTGCCTAAAAGTGGCTGCGTACTCTGGAACAGAAGAAAATCCTTGTCTTAGGGAATCTAATTCTTGAATTGCCTTGCCTTCAAGGTCTTCCTGGCCCCACATGGCAGTGAAATCTTCATCTAACTTGTCTAAAGTCAGATTTCCATCAGCATGTTCTTCAATGTAGGATTGTGCCCATTTAGCAGCAGATCCTTTCATAAAAGAAAGCATGACTGAGATTCTTTGCCTTTCTGTGATGCTGGACCACTGTGTCATATAGAGTGCTACTTGTGTTGCCCACATCTTGGCATTGATGGAATCTTTGTCACCTGTGAATTCTGTGGGTTTGGCCATCTTGATCAAGGCTGAGGTGGCAGATGCAGATGTACCAAAGGAAGGTGTTGCGGAGAGTTTTGCAATTTCGGCTTGTTGCATCTGAATACGTAGAGCTAGATCTTTGTTTTTTGTTTCTAGCTCATCATTTTTTGTCTGAAAGTTCATAATCTGTGTTTGCCACAGTACACTGTTTGCAGCAATTGCATCTTGTACGTATTGCACAAACTCTTTGATGTTTGTAGGCATCCTTGGTCTAGTGGATTCAGACATAGTACCAGTTGTTTTCTGGAACCCGATTTACTGATGTCTGTGAAGAGCTAGTTGTAACGGCTCTTCTGGAAGGGAAAGATGATGAAAAGGAAGTGGGAAAAGGAATACATAAATGGAAAACTGAAGTGGTCCCCAATATCTGATCGGATCAACCTTGTACTTCAGGGTCAAAGGGTCCTGGTAAAACCCAACTGACTCTTCCCTAGATACTGACTAAGAAAAGTTTGTATGTAACAACTATACTCGCCAAGTGGGAAAACTAGAATGCCAAGGTGCTCTTCCAGCCAAAGCTTACAAGTGGCTGAGTCTGGACTAGGAAATTCCTCTAGTTACTTGGGTAGAGTAGCCTATGTATCGTATGAAGAAAGATGATAGGTAAAAAGAAAATTATAGTAACGTTGAGCAGGCAGGGTCTTGGGCCAGCACTCAAAGTTGTAGTGACACACCTAATGTCGTGAACACCTCCATATACTGGTGGCTGCAGTGTAAGGCAGGGCCTGGTATAGGACTACTAACTACAAAAATGGATAGGTATGAATACACTCAAATGAGCAAAGGGGAGAGTGATAGAATCAAGGTCACAGCTGTTAAGCCAGGCAATGTAAAACATGTAACGGTTCTGTTTGACGTGAGGATCGCGGATAGTTGCAGGATGCTCAGATCAAAGAGAAAAAGTGTGCAAGCGGTAATGTGTAGAGTTGGAGTCCCCTATAGTTCAAACTTAATGTCACAACCCTTATAATGAATTAATGCAGGGGCAGAGACTAGGACTCAAACAAGGTTATCACAACGAGAGGATAGAGAATAGCAGGTACATCTTGGATTGCTAGCAATAAGCTAATACACAAGAGGTTTGAACTGAAGAACTACTGACTACATCAAGCTACCTATATACATATATTGAAATGGAGATTGAATCTGAGTATGAACTAACTAGCCAATCATTAAATAGAAAAGGAATCATATGATGTTTACATAATAGAATGTTCTGGAAATGAGTCACGTGATACTATCTTATCTGATCTAATCTAATTGCAATCATAGAATAGACAAGCGCACCGTCCTAACAAAATAAAATAAATGTGTTCTCAAAAATAGATTAAACTTACTGCAGTAAAGGAGTATTGATGCATGAACGCTAAAGAATAATCTACAATGAGGCGCTGTACCCAATCAACGTGAAAGGTATCTGGGGGGACATCACAGCCCTGTGGAGGGAAGAGGGAATATCCCATCACAACAGCTTGGCGGATGATTGTTGTGAATGCAGTGCAAAATTTTGTCACTGTGCACCAAATATTTCCGACGTCCTTGTCATTAGCCATCCATTGAGCTGCAACTAGTAGGGTCAAAGAACCAATATAAGTCAGTATTTGCATGTCGATACATACCGAGAAGTGCTGGTATTCCAGGTCTCACATCACAAATGACTTGTTTGACAATGCATTTTTGTCAGCTGCGAGGGACACTAATGCGTCTTTGGAAAAGATAATGGATAGGATGTGCTCTTTCGAGACTGAGATTGCTTCTTTGCGTGTCTTGGGACTGATCTCAGTGGCGGGACTTTCAGCAGATTCTGCAGGTGCAGGTGCCACTGCTGTCCCTGTCATTGTGGGTGTCACAGAGGGAATAACAAGACGTGGTGTGGGGGGCATGTGTCTTGCACGATGACATGTTTTGGATGTCCTTGCGGGCCCTGTGGTCTAGTATTGTCAGGCTTATTTTCAATGGCGTGGAAACTAATGATACTTACATGTATCACATGGGACTTGGAGATCTCACCCATCAACATTGGCCATAAGTGTTGGAGATCCGGTGGTGGGACCAAAAGGGCTTGGAATTCCTCGTCATCACCGACCCAACTGGGTGCTATGGTGGAAAGTTCAGTTAAGGTTAAGTGCTAGACTTGTTAGTGCAGGCAAGAACTTACCTGATGGTACAGCATATGCAAAGTCCTGCTGAGAATGGCCAAAGTCTTGCTGAAAATGGGCAGTGGGGTCCTACTGAGAATGGGCAGCAAAGTCCTGCTGAGAATGGGTAGTGTAGCCGGCGCCAGACAGCGAATTAGTGTACCTGGCGCTAGAGTAGTTGTAGTATGAGGAATCTGGGTAGCTTGGGTTTGCACAGCTGGTGCTGAAAGAATCCAGGTAGTGGCCAGGGTTTGAATGACTCGGGCTCGGCCTACCAGTAATTTTAGTAGTATACAGAAGAATAGATAGGTGCACTTACTGGCTGTGTGTGTTTAAATGGTGCTGCCACTGATGTGGATTGAAGGTGAACATTTGAGCTAGAGGTGGTGGCTGTTCATCAGGGAGATTGATCTGCGTGTCCGTGGGTTTGTGGGAAGGGTTGAGACCGGACCCTTGAGGAGGTTTTGCAATTTTTGTTTTACCTTTGTGCTGTGGGGGACATTTGCTAGTCATCCAGGAAGAATCATTTGGGGGAGGGCAAAGGGTGCATTGATTACAGTTCTAATACAAATTGAAGGACACAAACAACGCAAACAAACTTTACATCTTGTGACTCAGTGATTGGTACTTGTAATGTGAGCTAAAGAATTGGAGAAATAAAGGGGTAAGGATGTAAAAAAACAGTATGCATATGACAAACCAATAGAGTCAAGAAAAGTGCTATGAGGGAAGAACGATGCGTGTATTACAATGTTCCTTATCAATAGATCAGTGTGGAATAATGAACAGACATGTGTACTCCACTTACCACGATAGGAACTTACATTGCAGCACTGCACGAGGCTTCGGGATGAATGCCAAGGCTTGCAGTATAGTCTGCACAGGTTCCTAGATATTTGGGGTCGTCTTCATCATCCAGAGCCCCACTGCTGGTGGGGGATCTGGATCCCCCAGATTTCATAGATGCCCTGCTGACACCGTCATCTTCATCATCAATAACCTCAGGTTGTGATGAGGGGAATCTGGATGCTCCAACTCCAGATTGGAAAGCATTGCCGACATGCGAGCCTAAAACCTTCGCCACATGCTCAGCTTGATATGAGATGACCTTGAGAATTTTGCGTTCGTCTTCATAGACTGCTTGAAGGTAGTCTCGATTATCGTCGACCTCTGTGTAGTCACGCTCAGAAAAAAGGCTCCTAAAGCTATGTAACTGAGCGTCCATAAATTTGAGCCAGTCTTCGTTATCGGTGTGCATGGCATTGAGGAATGCAATGAAGTGCTCAGCTTCTTCAATTTCCCACATGGTAGCCAGCATGCGCTGGCGCGCAGTTTCACGAGCAGCAAGTTGTGCTTGGTATCCTTTGTACAGTGTTGAAGGACACATTTGCGAGAGGCCATTTTCTAAGTGTCCAGCATGCTTTATAGCATATAGATAAGTATTTGGAACTGGATAATGGAAATATATATTATACCTTGACAAGAGATTCACAGGATACATATGGTTTGCATTCTCACCCCATAAGATGAGCTGCAAAATGAACCTCAAGTGGAGCTGGGTTGGGGGGGGGTATGGAACAAGCTTTCTGCTCATCCGTTCATGTATGAACTGATGTCAAGCATTGCGGGAGGGGTCCGGAGATGTGGATGGATTATCAAATAGGCCTTTGGTCGCAGAAGCCAGAGTCATAGGCGGTGGTGTCATCTCCACTGAGATACCTTTAAGTGAAGTACTTAGGTTGGAATGTCTGGTATCAGGAGAGCTCCCTGAGATGTGAGTTGAAATGAAAAAAGGTGACCCAGGAATTGAAGAACAAGCTGATAGAGGAGACAATGGGGGACTGCTTGATGGAGGGGGGCAACTGCTGTGCCGTGTCGGAGATGAAGATGGAAGTGAAGGGGGCATGCTGGGTCAAAGAGCGACTGAAAATAGTTCAGGAAACTGTGTCACTTCAGCCTAGTGTTTCTTTGGCCTTAATATCTCTCCAGCCTTCAATTGCAAGCTGATACATTGATATCCTGTCACACTGTGAATACAGTCAGCATTGCAAGCAGCGGAGTATGAAAGACTTAGGCATTTCTGACTGCAACACTGAGCTCATCGCCCAAAGCAAATATATGTATCGTTCACTGTTACCAGTATGCTTATCCATGCATGTACCTTTAACAGGCTGTGTCCCAACTGCAGTGGGGAGTTCTCTTCCATCGAAGCAGTTGTTCTACATCTCAATTCACAGTCTACCTGTTGGCCACACGAAGCACATCCACAACAATCGCCCGTTCCTCTTGGGTTGCGAGGTTCACATCCATCGACATCGTACACTACTGGCCATTTTCATCCTCACTCTGGATATGTTTTTGGTCTTGGCAAAAACCTATTTGACAGGTGCAGGAAGACCAGTATAATTATCGGCGGGAGGTAAACACTTACTATCCTTTTCATGATGAAGGGGAGTGGGAACTAGCTAGGTTCTTGGTCGAAAACCTGAACCAGATGCAGATTGACAAGTTCTTGAAGCTGAAATGGGTAGGAGACTCTAAGTAGTACTATTCCACCAGTCTGACTCTTCTTTCATAGTTGAACACTCACCCAAAACCGTCCTTCACCTCAAAAGATCAACTTCTGGACTGGATGGATGCTCTACCCTGCTTTGCAGAATGGAAAGTTTCAAATCTAGAGTTTACGGTGAGGATCTTCAACTCAGCTGAGGGTGCAGCTGATATAATTGTTGAAGGGAGGAAAATATGAGTGCGATATGTTCATCCCTTAGGGGAAGCGGAGAAAGCAAATATCCACTGGTCAACTCTAGGGGGAATGCGCAAAGCGCGTGATAAGGCGAAAGCGCGTGATAAGGCGAAAGCGCGGGAACAAAGGCGCTATAGGCGCGCGAAGCGCGGGAAAGTCGCGCGTCGAAAAGCGGAACTGGGTGACAAGTGGTATGCGAGCGATAGTGAGATGTTAAGAGGTGTACTGAGATGCCGATAAGACAACTGATGCGGATATGGCCACTAGAGCTAACTGCTACTAGGGCTTGCGATGATTTATTCAAAACATAATAAAAACTCGGAGATGGTGACTGTCTATGATGATGGTGGTCCGTGGTAATGTGTGTTGTGTTAAGTAAAAAAATGTGTAATGAAAAATGTGTACCAAGTGAAAATAAACATGGTACAATGTTTGAAACAAATGATAAATGGAGAAATGCATACCTGGGAACTTGGTTGGACATGGGAAACACAGTGGGAAGTCAGGCGCCCTATAGCGCTTAGGCGCGGGAAAGTTTGCCTAAAGCGCGCGCAAGTCGCGGAAGTGTCGCCTATGTCGCGGAAGTGTCGCCTATGTCGCGGGAAGTGTCGCCTATGTCACGTGCATCGCGTTTATCGCGCAAGTGTCGCGTTGCATGCATATTACTGTAGACTCGACCTATGTTGCAATATGCCATTGTGAGGCTACTCAGGATCGAGTCTCTACAACGGGCTACAAGACAATTCGTCTCATCCAACTCATTTGGCGCGATGCTTTAGAGGTTGTCAAACAACTTTTCAGCGACCCAGTTTTTGCCAATCACATTACCTTTCAGCCACACATACTCAATGTCAGGAATTAGCATGAGTATGGAGATTATATGAGCACCGATTTGGCATAGAAAATTCAGGTCAGTTTTCCCTGCTTAGTCTAAGACTCAAAGATTGATTTCATATAGGACTGTCTCCCATTAGGTGCTACGCAAGTCCCAATCATCTTAGGGTCTGATAAAACTCCCATGACGAGAACCACCGGGGGGCTTGAGATGCACTCCATTTTCATCACTATCAGTAATCTTGATTCAGAGGTTCACTCTAAGGCCACACTCCAAGCTTGGCGCTGTATCGCTTACATGCCCATCGCTAAGTTTCGTGTGCATCCCGATTATCAAACAATTCTTCAGGTGCGGTTGTGGCATAAGTGTGTTGATCTTGTCTGCGCCAACCTCAAACTGGCAGCATTATGCCTGATCCTTCCAGATTCATTCATTATGTCTTTATGCCACTTGTCGCTCACGTATGCAACCTTCCAGAGGCTTCCATGATAGCTGCGGTCAGCAAAAATGTGTCTCCTATAATGATGGCATTACAAGAAAATTTTGGTGATGGAGTTCTCTATCCTCCTCGTACTGGTCAACATACGCTACAACTTATCTGCGAGATCTCCAAAACAACTGATGTTTTGGATCTTGACAAATTCCAGAAGGCAGCCAAAGCAGTCAATCTATCTGGAGTTCACATGCCATATTTGCATGATTGGATATATGCATGCCCATCTGTCTGTCTCACTGGCAAGATATTGCATACCTGCCTCAAAGTTTTTTGCCGACCATCCGCTCAACTGGACCAAGGAGGGTAGTAGGAAAACCTGAGCTTGATGCTCGCTTCATCGCTCAGCACAAGCGGGTGGGGACGCACCACTTCACCAAAGGCATCACACACGTCAACCAAATGACAGGCCATGAGCATCAGGATATCCAGTGCACCATTGTTGCTTCAATTGCAGGTGCTGCTCCACCTAGATTTATTCATGCACTCCACGCCCTCATTGAGTTCATTTATCTTGCCCAAATCCAGTTCATTCTGCAGACACCCTGCTGTCAATGGTGCAGGCTCTTTCAGACTTTCACGCATTCAAAGATGCTATCATTGAGGCCCAGGCAAGGAGGGGAAAAAAGGGTTCTAAGGAAGACTTTTCATTCCCAAACTCAAACTGCTACAAAGTTTTAGAGGCACAGTCGAGAGACTGGGCACTTTGATGCAGTTTTTGGCAGATATGACAGAGTGTTTGCTCATCACTCACTGCAAAGATCTCTTTGTACAAACAAATTGGCAGGCCAACGACTTTGTGGAGCAGTCTGTATGAATTCTTAATCGGCAGGAGTTGATCAAATTGTTTAAGCTGTATGTGTTGTTACACTCTCGTGGCGCATCACTTGTCAATGTGATATCTACTGAAGACGAGGCTGCGACAACTATCAATCCAGCGCTCTCCTGGATTTCTTGTATTCTCCCTGACAAAATGCACTCTGTTCATGGTCCTCGACCAGTTCGCAACCATTTCCTCAAGGGCATCCTTTCTGGAGATGCCCTCACTGCCTTCCATCTGACACTGACACCGGATTTTAAATTTTTGTCACCAACCGATATTCATAGTGTATATTCGCTCATTGACTTTGATCATGTGCTCTCTCAGTTCATAGGACATTTTTCTTTCTCCACCAGTGAGCATACCTGCTGGGACCACAGATACAGGCACTTTAGCACGTGGAAAAAATTTCGACTGCAACTTCATTCTGCCTTCCAGCCATGGCTGATCATGCCAAGCAGAGTGGTACAGGCATATCCACCTGGTGAAAGTTTCCCCCTCGGAAACTGCAATAATGTCCTCATCAACATCACAGGCGACGATGGCCAAATCAGTATGTCTATTCTTGTGTTCATGTTCCAAGACTAACAAGATTAAACAGCAACTCGTGTTGCACAAGTTCGACTTATTTTTCAGCCTAATCTTCCACGTGCTTCTAACCTGGTCTTGCCATCATATATATCCTGTCTGCTCCTCTAGATTCAGTATTACCACTTTGTTGCCAGTCCTAACGACCACCCTGAACTCGCAATATGGACAGTCAAGCGTTCATATGTGGAAGACCAACATGGTAAACACAGATGTGGTGGTGTGGTCCCATTGACAAGTGTAACACACACTGTTGAGTTAATCCCAGAATATTGTGAAAAGATAGATGAAAAGATTTCTTTGACCATTTGTTTAGAGAGCTACGACTGTTTTTTTCTGAACAATTTCGCAGATAAGGAGAGTTATCACACGTTGAGTACAGAGTTTGCATAGTATCGGTAGCTCACAATAGCAACATAGTTTTGAATCCATGTATTAATCGCTGTCAAGATTTCACTACTAATGAGTGGCCCTAGCCTAGGGTTTGGGAATGCATACCTTAGACTAATGGTTGAATATCGAGATATTAGTGGTATTCAAAGTTTGCACCTGTGCTGAGAAAATGAGAGGCAAACACCGGCAGCATGGCATACTTTTCACAGTCTGTCCTGCCCTCTGACCGCTGTCCTGCCGATCAACAAGCCGCCGATGTTGTCGTTGGTGTTGACCTTGCTGGTGTTATCTGATCCCTAATCACCCTTTATTTGTCACTTGCTCTGTTCTTGGGGAACCATTTAGAAGATGGCACATACTACTAGAGGTGGAGCTGGAGGAAATCACAGTCAAACACAATCCAGATGAGCAAAGGAGAAAGCTCCTGCAAGCACAAATGCACCAAGATGATGGCCTACAACCTGTGATCAGTCCTGCTCCCAACACCAAAAAAAAGCTGGCTATCCATTGGGAGGGGGCCTACAGTGCTCACACCTCTCGCCTCATCGCCTGGTGCAAAGCTAATGATGATGCACGCATCAAACTCTTCTCTGATTCTGTGAAGGATGCCAAAGACAAGGGGAGGAAGAAAAAGCAGAGTGCTGCTCCAAAAGAAACATGCTACTCGCAGCTCGCAAATGCTATATTTTCAAATGATGAGGATCCTGAAGTACGGCTCCTCTTCCAGACAAAGCCTGGCGCTTTGATCAAGCCTGTTCAGACTTGATTTGGAACATAAGTAACCTCCGATCTTCTTGCATCTGATATGAATTACAAATTTATACCATTTCGTTGCTGATCAGATGCTTCAGGCTCAAAAGAAAATACAACAAGTTCAACAAGTCCCCCAAACAGACAGGCGCCGGATTAACATATGATGAGCTACAGAAGAACCTGCAGAACAAGATGCTCATTGGTGGGTTGTTCTCATGCGCGTCTGTCAATTTTATTTATCCATTTCTTGCAGATTCGCAACTGGACAAATTCCCATGGTGGCCAGACCTTCACGGTTGGTGGAGGACAAATCCTGCCTATAACACTGTATTCTCAACCGCTGATCCTGGACAAAACTACAAATCTGCTGCACTACAACACTTCCGTGTGCCTGACTGTGAGGACGCACAACTCCCTGCTGATGAAAATGAGCCACAAGAGGATGCTGATGTGACAATCATACCAGCACTGGGCGCGTATGAGTGTCATAGGCATATTCTGCCTTGCCTAGAGGAAAAGAGTAAGGCGCTAGTCACCAGCGCTATCAACTCCCAAGCTATCCGCTTTGGAATCACTTTTCTCCCATAGCGCGCTGCCCGGTCCGACGCCTAGGTTTTCCGTCCTCCCATGTCCTGCCTATGTCCACCTACCTCCGCTGGTGCGTTTTTTTTCCTTAAATGTTGCTACTGATCAGTCGCAGGTCTTATTACATGTATCCTCGTGTTCCGCTGCGCTGCATGTCTTATTACTTGTCGCCCTCGCCAGTGTCGCTACTAATCTCGCCTACGCACTCCCAAACTTTTACGCAGTATGATAAAATGACCCATTGCACATACAGTACAGTACTTCCCCTCCCTGGACCTTTGCTGGTGTCGGAGTCACTTTAGTTGCTATATTCTAGTCTTGGTGCAATTGATTCTGCTCTTGCCAATCTCTCTGATTGCATGTCGCTTGACTTTAAGTGCGCATCACTAAAGTTCCCTCTTAAGTTTGACTTTCGTAACGTCGGGATCGCTATTGGTAGTCGCGCTACAATCTAGTTGCTATCAGGCATTTCGCTTGCACTGTCTTACCTTACTCCTCACTTTCGCTCCCTTTGATTTCTTCTCGCTGTCGCTAGTCAGACGTCACATAGCGCTATCGCATAAAACGACTTGCATAGCGCTTCTCACTTATACGCACGTTTCTCTGTCGGAACTCCCTTGTCACTGATCGCTATAGCACTACTCATCGGTTTTTTGGTCTTAGGTCGCTATAGGTTATTAGTCCTTCATGCCAATCGCTTCCCTTGCATATTAGTAGGGAGTTGCTTCAATAGCAGTCCTCTTGGGTCAAATACTACACTCGCACCTATTTGGATAAGTAGCGTTAGTTTCTAACTGCCTAGTCGCTATTACTCTTTCACACCAATATTGAGGATGGGGAAATTGTTGACATGGATGTTGTCGATGCAAATGTCGACATCCATCAAGACCCCATAGATGCCACTGATGAAGATGCTGCAGGACAAGCAGATGACGATATTGTGATGGAACAAGATCAGTTCTTCCACATGCAACACACACCAGCGTCCTCCTGTTCATCATCAACCCCCAGTTTTTTTCGTGGATCTACCTCTACAGGCTCATACACTTCCTTACCATGTCTTTGCCCACCAATCACACCTATATCAACACATTATTCTGACCAAACTGCAGTGTCGCTCAACTCTCCGGAGCCTCTACATGAAGACCAGTCCAACAGCCAATATCCTTTTTTTTCCAGCTTCAAAAAACCAACCTCCAGCCACAATGCCACTCCACATGACTCTGACTCTGATGTCAGCGCCAGCAATGCAATGAGGGGTTTGCAGGTTGATTCACATAAAGGAAGTCCTGCTCGAGGACATCCGGCATCACAAATCATGAAGCTATCTGGAGGATCTACTCATAGCGCATCACCTCAATTATGTCAAGTCACCTCGTCTCGTCCTCCATCATGCAAATGTGCCAACAATGATCAAGCTTCCACTGCTGCTGCCGCCGAGTGGCTCTGAAACAGCGCAGCCACTGATCCAGCAAGTTGGCGAAAAGCACAATGGTCGTGTCGAGCACGATTGCTACAAGCGATTGAAGCTTGAGAGTGACATGTGGGCTAGGGAACTTAAAGTACGCAATGCTCACGATGAACGAGAACATGCTATGTGTCTCGCTGAGCAAGACCACCTGCACAAACATGAGCTCATGGGTCACCAACTGGAGCATGCAAAGCTAGAGCTTGAGCTCGCCCGTGCATGTCGAGAAGAAGAGGAGGCAAGGATTTGGTGTATTGCAATGGAGCAGAACCTGGGTCAAAATTGAGTCTTGTGTTGTCATCTTCGCGTGTTGCCTCTTGGTTTGTTACTTCGTGTTATCTTTGTTGTTTTTGTGTTGATAAATTTTCTGTTGTTCGAGTACTGCCAGTGTTTTGATATAAGCATTTGAATACACAAATTCCGCTGCTACATCTACTGAAGCTTGAGAAGCAAACACGCCATTAAAGCATTCCGAAATTCTTGTCCCACTGTCCTGATATAAGTCTCGTTGCCCTGCCCCTCCTCTCCCTCCTCCTCCTCCTCGACATTCAGATCTATCCTCTGCTCAGTCAGTTCCTCGTAAAAATCGTCACCGGTACTTGCGATGCCAAGAGTCTCCTCAATCTCAACAATCAAGTTATGCAAGATTAGACAGCAGCGGATCCACATGTTGGAATAATCCAGCTCTTTCTTGCCTTGGATCAGAAACTGAAGCTCTCGTAGGCTCTGGAATCTGCCCTTGATCGAACTGAAAAAGTGCTCAGACCGAACACAGACCTACAAGTATGTAAGCGACATTCCGAAGCCATCCATTCACACTTACTTTGGAAAGGTGATAGTTGAACGTTCTCTGATCCCTCATCAACGCCCCTCCAGGTGGTTGTTTGAATGGCGTGACACACCATACTTGCGAAGCATATGCGGAGTCGGCCCATAGCCAATGGTTCGCGCCAAAAAAATTGTTTGGGGTGCGTGCGACCCTGGTTCGTCCAAAAACAGTAGAGTCATGAAGACTACCAGGTACACCAATTACATAGTTGACAATACGGAGATTGTGCGGAGGAATGACAACCTTTTGAAAGCATAAGCTCATCTGATGAAGGGGAAAAATTAACGTACCTGAGCAGTGAGAGAGTAGTTTGAATTTTTGTCAAAAACCCCTTGCCATGCCACCCAGGCTTCCAAAATAAGTTGAACGGGGTGCCATCGACACAGAGGAAGCCACCACGCCATTCCTGGCATGTCTTCCCCTCAACCCACTGCTGCACTCTTTTCCATTCCTCTTGATCTTCTCAATCAAGCGGATCAAAGTGGACCACATCATCATGGTGCTTCAAAAGTGCGATCATAACTCTTTTGAAGCAGTTATACACAGTTCCGACGGATACCCCTGCCCATTCGGCCAAATCCTGCATTGTGGCAGCATTTCCATAGTGGCCTATGCCATTGAGAAAAACCGCAAGTTGAATGGGGATAGGAAGCTGTGGGTTGTTAGAGTTGTTGTAGAAAATTGCGTGTGGTTGGATATGTTCGACGAGCTTGTCGAAAACGGCAGGGCACACACAAAGCTTTCGGCAGAGAAGGACACGGCTGATCTCTACTTCGTTGTGCAAAGCACAAACAGCATCTATAAACTCCGTAAATGCTCGACTGGCCATCTGTGGCACATCCAATGAGAACTGGGAGGATGTGAGTGAGTAGGCACTTGTGATTGTGATACCGGTCATCAGGGAGTCCAAAGATTCATCTGATGACATTGAACAAACCGACATGCCAATGGATTTGGATCCACTGCTGTCATTAGAGGAAGTACTGTAACTGTCATCTTCAGAGTCTGGTTCTTCAGGAGCTCATCAAGTGCATGCTGCACAAGCTCTACATAGCGGGCTAATACAAGGTCATTGTGTGCATTTTTGAGGGCTCATAGTTGTTGTTTTCGAAGCAATATGTGAGGCATAAGTAATGGGCTGATCTTATCAGTGTAGTACAGTGATGTGTAAGCAAGACGGAGTTATAATTCGGAGTTTTAATGGTGTCGTCCAAGTTTCTGAGCGTTGTCTGTTCCGTATTGTTTTTAACTTTGAATACCACTATTAGAATAATTCATTGTAACTACCGGAAAATCAGTTCCACCAATTGCGTTGCTCCATTAGCAGCGCCGTAAGCTCACCGTAAGCATCAAACTTCTTTTTGACAAGCGAAAATTATGGGTCTTTTGCTGATGCCAATTCCACCAATTGGCAAGCTGCATCACTGAGTCGTAAGCGTTCGTAACACATCAAACTTCTTCCACTACTAAGCGAGAACTTGGGTGTTTTACAGATCGGCGCAGCTCTGTTTCAAGCGTTCCTGATGGTTTCTGAGATTCATACCGGATAATCCCTCAAAGATTCATGTTAGCTATGGAGTTCTTACTCAAGTCAACGCTACGTATTTATGAAGGCTTCGAGTGACTAGGGACTAAAGCAGGGCATAATCATGTTACAACAGTCATAACATTGAGAACTAGACTGATGCGTCCACGATCAAGCATCTACTCCTCGCCCTTTCCCCGTCTTCTCTGACGCCGATTCATCATCTTGCCCCTTCTCGGCTGACACTAGATTCGATACAGGTCCATTGAACCAGTGTACTCCTCCGTATAACCGGGCAGTAATACCAGAAAACAGCGAGGACATGAAACCACCTAGGACGACCACTGTATAGTTCATCTCTTGCGCAGTAGTCTGTGGGGTCGTGGGAAAGAAGGAAAACCATATTCATGAAGACCATCCATGACACAGCGATTGCTGCGACAGGAAAGCTCTGCAAGAGACATAAGTCTAAGATCACATCCATTGCTTTCTGACTCACAAATTTCCCAAGATTAAATGGACCGGGCTTGAAATCATTCTTGAAGCGAACGGGTTGCGATTGGGGTGGGTGATGTAAGATATGTATGAAGAGGTGACTGCGAGGGTAAATATTGCGTCGATAGCCTGTGTGCTCGCGAACGCCAGAAGACCGATCGCAAGAGTAAGCAAAGCATCGAGCCAAACAGTATTGACTGGCGTTCCTGTGTAGCTATTGATTCGGTAAAAATATCGCGAGAACGGTAGACCGCCATCACGAGAAAACGCGAACGTCTGGCGGGAACCGACAAGCAGCATGCTCGATCCCATCATATATCTGTTCCTCTTTTAGAGCAGTAAGGGGAGCCTGATATCTGAAGAACACACTGTGCCACAATGACGAGAGACCAGAGGGCTAACGCTCCTTTTTGCCCAAAAGAGTTGTAAAATATCTGCGCCATAGGTTGACCGATCGGACTGCTCAAGATGCCTTCGAGGTCACTGCCCATGCAAAATGCAAGGGAGACATTGATGCCTGGAAGATATTAAATTAGTAACAATATATTCGACAACGTGACACGCACCCCAGCCAAGGGCTGCAGATATTGCAATGGAGCCGATCTGCTAGCATTGGTATTGTGGCTACAGTTTTTATAGTGCTACTCACAATGGCCCATGGTATGGCGGGTAGTGGCATTGGATGCCTCCTCAACTTTATGTGTACACTTGAATCATAGCCACCTGTTAGGTTGTCAAATAAAATGGGAGCAATAAGGGATAAGCCAAACCTATCGTCCAGAAGAGGCGCCAATAGACTCAATATGAACGCAAATCCAGATGGCCAGCCGTCCACTGACAAAAAAATATGAGATGGAGATGGCAATAGTACATGTCACATACAGTTAGTAAAGTCTCCGAGTGCGTAGCTGGCGCTGTTTCTGAATTCTGATGGCGTTGCGATTGGAAGCGCGATGATGACTATAAAGCAGAGGCTGCCTCAGGCAGTGAACCTGAAGAAACTAGTACAAGACGGAAATATAACACCTACCACACATTTAGGAGGATATATAGTCTTTGAAGTCTTGCCAGGATTTGTGTCCCGAGGCTCACAAGGACAGCATGGGATAACACCAACGCTGCAAATATACCACTGCGAGGGATCAGGGAAGCCTGACAAATCGACGAGACATAAAAACATTCGCTAGATCTCTCCATTGGTTGTCCACGTATACTTGATTAGATGCAATACTAACTGCCGCTGTGATCTGGATCGCGCATGCCCAATCTACTGAAGCTAGTTTCGTACTCAATAAGCGAATTTTTCATGGCACATTGAGTTTCTCACCAAGTGCTGCGATAGACGCGATCGTATTAGAATCTGCGTGATGGCATATGTCAGTGAAACGAGTTTGAAAGGAAAGGTCATACTCACACCCAACTATCCACGAGAGAAAATTCCGACAACGAGGGGAGGCAAGTGAATAGGTCCAGTAATACAACTAGATACTTGTGAGAGGTCGGGTCTGTATCGGCGACAGGATGAAGGACATACTCCACCTGAGGTTGGTGCCGCAGATGCAAGCTCCGCCATGGCCAAACCGATACACATGATAAAAGCACAGGCAAACAGCCACTGTATAACGGAATGAGTACAAGATCCGATACTTTTAACATGTAAAGCCTTACACCCCAAACCATTGCAAGAGGACCACCGTTGGGCATGGCATTGAAGAGCACCGATCTGAACAAACATTGTATCAGCGAACAATTCGTCTCGGTAGAATAACGCATCATACGCAATGGATGGAAGGAGCCCCACGATGCTGAATGCAACACCAAAGACCTGTGTAAGGACGTTGTCATGCATGCCCAAGGCTCTGATGAGGACCCACCTCTAATGGAGAAAACTCCCTGCGAAACTCTTGCTTATATCCCAACCTGGCAAGAACTGCTTCGTCCCTGGTATGTTCTGAGTGCGAATTCGAACTTGGGGAAGCCATCATAACTGGCACTTGCAATACCCTTACGAATGAGGAGGTTCGGACTAGGAACAGGAAAGGGACTCAGTCTTGGATCAAAAGACTGAGGGAGATTATTTGATGAGGAGAGAATTTAATACGCTGATTGAGACGGAGAATCAAAAGTACGTACGAGAGTGGTGTCGAGAGTCGTATCTCGAGTAATATGACACTCAAAAACCAGCAACAGATTGCTACTATCAAGCTGAATATAAATAGCGGACCTAACCTTATCTGGCGCCGGTGAGATAGGTGCGAAGATGAAGCTCGGACATTACTTACAGTTCAATTTAAGGTAAGAACTAGACCTTAAAGAGGGTAGAGCTCATATAGAAGCTAGTGGCAGACATTTTGAGGCCCAGTGAACGTACAAATCAGGAAGCGTGAGCGAGGGTAAGCGTGCAAAGATCGCTTCTGACAATTATCTTCAGCAAACACAGTCACATCAGGCAGGAGAGTTACGCAGAAAAGCTGAGTTCCTGGCTTGGTCTGCAATCATAGCGATTGTGTAGGAACAGAGGAAGAACTTGAAACCCACCCATGGTGTTGGGAAGCTGGAGCATTGAGTGTTTAAATTTTAGTATGGCTTCCTTCCTTCAAGTCATGAGGTCGTGTACGACTTAGACTCACCTCATATAATCTCAGTAGAAGAGGGCGTGATCACTATTTGATAACACGTGGCGCGTGAATATGGGTCCGGTGTCTTCATCTCAGATACGCTTAGATGTAATCTTCCGCGAATTGCAACGTGAGGCTGAAGGTATGTAGCCCACCGGTGGGAGGACTGCGTGATCAATACCGTATGATTTGATCATACAATCGTGGTAAGTTGTTCCATGTCACATTGCATGTCAGCATACGATAGCGATACGAAGGGTAAATATTGCCCCGTACAGGTGATATCAAGGTATGATTGAAACCACGTTAGATCCGTTCCTTCAGCTAGCGTCCTGACGTCCGACATTCCATTGACACAAGCTTCACCCTTGACCTGGGATGCTCGTATACTGCGCTGCTGCGTCAGCAAAAGTGCGCCAAAAGGGAGGACGGAGGGGGCTTGGGATGAAGTTGCTGAGTTTGCATTTGACGGACTTGAAAAAAAAGTGCAAGACATACTTTTTGGCGCCAAGGAGGCTAGGGTCGAGAAAGGGTGGAGAAACTTTATAACACATTTGTACAAAAAACGGACGCGGTTTTGGGTGAAGAAAGAGGTTGTCTTGCGAAGTCAAAGGTTGTTTTGGTTAGTTGTGATGACAGTCTGAATAGGGTCTGTTTAGGGCTGCTGCTACAAATCTGTACTTCTGTTTTGGACGTGAATATCTGCAAGCAGCAAGTCGTGTTTGTTTCCATCTAAATGAATCTATTTTTTGAGGAAATTCCCACAGCAGACGGTGGTGACGATTAGGGGTGTTTGCCCAGGTACTGGTGCTTGTTTCTTCATAGCTGCAGCGCTGCACCATGGTGACCATACGATCCGCTCGCTCGCTTCAGAATCACTAGGTAATCTCCCTTGCTCAGATATTTTTGCCCCACCCGCCACGTCAAAGATTAGTATCAGCTCCACAGTACTGGCACCTCGTTCTTCGATGTTTTAAATACCCGTACGTATCTCCTGGGACAGCCCAAGATCGCTCTTCTGACTCACGATGACGCCCACTCTCTTTACGCCCATCCAAGTGGGTCACATGGGCATCAGCCACCGTATCGTCCTTGCACCCCTCAGCCGTTTTCGCGCCTACCCCACCCACTTTCTCGGACCCCATGCACCCACCTACTACGCACAACGTGCATCTGTCCCGGGAACACTCCTCATTTCCGAAGCAACCATCATCTCCCAGGCTGCTGGTGGGATGGAGTTCGCCCCAGGGAATCTATACCCAGGAACAGGTAGAAGGATGGGAAAGGGTCACCGATGCCGTGCATGAGAAGGGTAGCTTTATATTTTGCCAGCTGTGGGCACTTGGGAGAGCCGCAGTCCCGGATGTCCTTGCCAAGGAGAATGACTCCCCGCTTGTATCTGCCTCTCCTATCCCACTTTCCTCCCGCCCTACTGCAGTCCCGCACGTCCTCACAGAGCCGGAAATAAAATCATACATTACCAACTTCGCCACTGGTGCCAGGAACGCCATCGCAGCAGGCTTCGATGGCGTCGAAATCCATGGTGCAAACGGATACCTCGTCGATCAGTTCTTGCAAGAGGTGAGCAATACCCGGGAGGATGGATGGGGTGGGAGTATCGAGAAGCGAGCAAGATTTGCGATTGAGGTCGTGGATGCGCTTGTAAAGGAGGTCGGCGCTGAGAGGGTCGGTATTAGATTGAGTCCATGGAGTCCGTATCAAGGCACGTTGGGTCTCTGTTCTTTATTTCACGCTGGGCTAACCTTTATGCAGACATGGGCCTCCCCGATCCAAAACCACAATTCTCCTACCTCGTAAGCCAGCTCAGGAAGTACGACCTCGCCTACCTACACATCATCGAGCCACGTATCGGTGGAGGCGTTGATGTGGATGCACCACCACAGAGTAGTAATGATTTCCTGCGTGAGATATGGTGCAAGGAAGGCAAGAACTGCGTATTTATCAGTGCGGGTGGATACACACGACAGACTGCGATTGAGACAGCGCAGGAGCACGGGGGTATGATAGCATTTGGCAGGTTGTATATTCCGAATGTACGTCCTTCTGTGTCTCCGTGTCCGTTCTCTTTGCCGACGTGTGCTGACAACGTTCTCTTCCTACGCCTGTGTCAATCTTTTCGTATTCCACCTCTATCACCACCTACTCTCCACGCTCTTCCAACAGCCTGACCTCCCTGCCCGACTTATATACGACCTGCCGCTTGCTAAGTATGACCGTGCAACATTCTACCTCGCCGGAGATCTTACTGAGAAGGGATACACCGATTTTCCAGCGGCAGATATACCAGTAAATAGAAGTTGTAAAGGCTAAGATGGTGAAGGTGAGCGTCTCTGAATCGCCAAGATCGGGAGGTGTGTTGCAGGGGACTTGAAGATCTTTCGAGGATAACCATAGACTCGCCTCCGAGATGTAGTGCTGCGTCGACCTCAAATAGAACGTGGGCTATGATACCATACCCTGTATGTAAGTTGTGAGCCATTTTCACCTCCCGAGGTACACATGGGGTATGGATTCCTGACAGCGGCTGTGTAAGCTGGCTGTTTACGACTGATCTTGTTCTTCCGTGCTCAATATTTTCACGGGACTGATTCTCAAAAGATGGGTATGCAGACACGGATGACTGGGAATCTCTGGGAATTCACTTGGACGGTGTGCAGGTACAACACTTGTCAGTGAAACATTGATGATCCATATATTTTCTAAGGTGAGTACTGTTCACATTCTCTTCCCATGCTCGTTCATCGAAGTAAGTGCTCCTGATGTTGACGTTGTTGTGGCTATTCACAAGGCTTACTAACCTAGTGCGGTGCTGGCGCAAACTAACATCTGCTTCATGAATGTCTAATTTAGAGCTACTGAGCACCGACTCGGAGAAATGTAGCAGAGGGTAGCGGGCTTTGCCGCGTAAGCTGGCTCTTTGTTTCATTGGAGTCAACCACTCGATACCATGTAAACGTTTCTATTCCAGAAATTCGGGGCTATTGGTCACGATGCGGGTGCACATGCACAGTTTTTCAATATAAGTACACCATGTCCCCTCTTATTGATATCCACTCGCTCAATACTCAACCTCTTGCTTGTCCTCGTAGGTCATGTTGACCCTCACCAACGTCGCTCGGCTGGACCTATGTCTTGCTGGTGTCGGAGATGTTCAACAAGAAAAACCCTGCACCATATCCCCTAGTCTTCCGGGGTAGCCTCTTATCACGAACGTCCCAGACACACAGCCTCGCATAAAGCCCTGGCTCACCTTCACCGAGCGGGGCGATAAATATGGCGAGTTTCCTGTTTTCCAACGTGATGCAATTCAACTCAGTGTTCAGTGGGTAGGTGACATCCAAACTTGGACTGGCCGCTGCAAGTCATGGAATTAGGCAAGCAACACTAGATTCACCTATAGCACGCTCTGGCTCTTCCGACTGAAGACCAAGGATCACCGAGCAGATTTCATATCTATCATCAGTTCAAGTCATGGTGTCGAGAGCGTTGTGACTTCTTCGAAGTTTGATATGTCGTGCGTGTATGCTCGCGCGAACTGGGCCCAGAGCCTCAGACAAATTATGCGAGACGGCCGGCCAGTCCATGGGATATCGAAATCCCACTGGGAGCCACGTTCAAACTCCACATGATGCGTCACAGGTGGCAGAGTGCATCGATGCATATTTTGGTGGGAAGGTTTTCTCATGGCGGCCGACTAGTCCACACCATTCCACGCCTGTGCACAGCGCCTGTGACTGAAGCCTGAGTACTTATACCTTGCACAGCCCAAAGACCACCCTTACACACCTTGTTCACTGGGCCCACAATGACAACCGCACTCTTCGCACCCATCCGAGTAGGGCGCATGAACCTCAGCCACCGCATCGTCCTCGCCCCCCTCACCCGTGTTCGCGCCTACCCAACTCATGTCCCTGGGCCCCATGCAGCCACCTACTACGCACAACGTGGCTCTGTCCCTGGAACACTCCTTGTCTCAGAGGCCACCTTTATCTCCCAAGCTGCTGGCGGGATAGACTTTGTCCCGGGTATCTATACTCAGGAACATGTAGAGGGATGGAGAAAGGTCACGGATGCCGTGCATGAGAAGGGTAGTTTTATATTCTGCCAGCTGTGGGCACTTGGGCGAGCTGCAGGCCCGGACGTCCTCTTCAAGGAGAATAACTCTCCGTTTGTATCTGCCTCTCCTATCCCGCTTTCTACCAACCCTACTGCGGTTCCGCATGCCCTCACTGAGCCAGAGATAAAGGCGTACATAGAGAATTATGTTACCGCCGCCAGGAATGCCATCGCAGCAGGCTTCGATGGCGTCGAAATCCATAGTGCAAACGGATACCTCATCGACCAGTTCTTGCAAGAGGTGAGTAATACCCGAGAGGATGCCTGGGGAGGGAGTATCGAGAAGCGAGCAAGATTTGCGATTGAGGTCGTGGATGCGCTTGTAAAGGAGGTCGGCGCTGAGAGGGTCGGCATTAGATTGAGTCCATGGAGTCCGTTTCAAGGTGCGTTCCGTCTCTGTTGCTCATTTCACGCTGGAACAACCTTTATGCAGACATGGGCCTCCCCGATCCAAAACCACAATTCTCCTACCTCGTAAGCCAGCTCCGGAAGTACGACCTCGCCTACCTACACGTCACCGAGCCACGTATTGGTGGAAATATCGATGTGGATGCACCACCACAGAGTAGTAACGATTTCCTGCGTGAGATATGGTGCAAGGAGGGCAAGAACGGCGTATTCATCAGTGCGGGTGGGTACACACGACAGACTGCGATTGAGACAGCGCAGGAGCACGGGGGCATGATAGCATTTGGCAGGTTGTATATTCCGAATGTAAGTCCCTCTGTGTCTCCGTGTCCATTCTCTTCGCCGACGTGTGCTGACAACGTTCTCTTCCTGCGCCTGGGCCAATCTTTTCGTATTCCCCCTTCATCACTACCTACTCTCCATGCTCTTCCAACAGCCTGACCTCCCTGCCCGACTTATATACGACCTTCCGCTTGCCAAGTACGACCGTGCAACATTCTACCTTGCCGGAGATCATACTGGGAAGGGATACACCGATTTTCCAGCAGTAGATGCACCAGGGGAGATGAAGATTTTTCGAGGATAACCATAGACTTGCCACTCAGATGCATTACCGGCCGCAAATAGAATGTAGGCTATGACACTATACCCCGTGCGTAAGTTGTGAGCCATTCTCGCCTCCCGAGGTATGTGTTTCCGTGACATACCACAATCAATTCCCTGTTGTTCTGTTTGATGCAGCATGATCACTCCACGCCCAGCATTACGAGCGACTTCACGGAACTACAGAGACAGGCAGTCAATAACAATTGAAGTTGAAGAGAGACGGACTTTGGAGATCTTGCATAGTCTAGTATCGCATTGGCATAATCGATGACTCCCTGCTATGCTGGGACGTGGATTTCATTCCTCACCACTGTCCCTGTTCATAAACATCAAATGCCTGTCATTGTCACTAGTGACGCGGACAATTCGATCAAGTCGTAAGTCCGAGTCAGCATATGTATATATGATATCAAAACATAGATTAAAATGCATCACAGATCTTCGTGCTTCACGACTACAAAATCTCTAGCGTCCTGATGTCCATCATGTCTTCAATAGAAGCCATGTCCTTGACTCTGGCTATGATAAGGTGATCCGACGCGACTCTCTTATACTCCCCACCACGCTGCTGTGCTAGCAAAAGCGCACCAAAAGGCTGTCCAAGGCGAACAACCAACCTCAACTCTCGCGAGTGAGCCTCCGAATCAGCCAGCTTAGAGTCTACAAGAGAACCACTGACAGATTCGTCTAGAGGAGGCCCAGGCTCAGGCCAATCGTCCACGCTCTGTGCATCATCTGCAAATCAGGCTCTGCAAAGTCAGGTAGCCCAAGATCATGACGATTCCATGGACGGACAAGCAAAAATGTCTGCTGAATGGGGCGTGCCGGCGAGAACTGAATCAGCTTGTTTTCGGAGGTGATTAGTAGGTCTTGAAGACCATCCGCCTTGACGTCATAAGTGAAACATGTCTCCGGGTCTGGACCACACCTCCGCTTGAGTTCTGTGATGGGAAATGTGATGCACGGCAGATGCAGTCTGGAGTGTGCGAAACGAGGAGCACTGAGGCTGTCAAGGAGGGTATACAGTTTCGAAGCTGACTCCACTGACACAGCGTTTCGCAGCATGGAGACAGAAATCTGCATCTCATCCTCAGACACAGATGACAACATGCACGGCGGAGCTTTGTATGATGTAATGTCAGCTGGAAGACAGCTATTGAACTCGGATGCTTTTCCGATCCAGTCAAGGAGCAGTGATGTCGCCCGAATGTGCAATGATCTCCTGCAAGAGTCGTCCGAGCGCGTTTTGTCTCTTCTCGCCATAGATTACAGGGAGGTGAACGCGGAAGATGCCAAATAGGGAATACGCAATGTCTTCTTGCAGAGTCGTGACACGGCTGGATGCCCAACGAAGTTTCTCTCGGGCGCCTGTCATGCCCGGGCGGAAGGCGACAAGGGCCTGTGCATCTATGCCTGTCGAATCCTCCAACTCCTGCATGATAGTGGCAGACTCTTTGTGGTTGGGAGAGGGGTCATCGAGGTATAAGGTCCAATCCGCTCGATAAAAGATAACAGTGTTGGGAGCGAGGAACTCCTGCACAGTCCACCCTCGCGTATTCCAGGTGCTATTTGCCAGTGCCCCGGGTTCCGACGAAGGCGGAACATCCGCCAGATAGACAATTGTGAGCGCTGAGTGACGATACCAGACAAACATGGAGTTGACTGATTCTTGAAGTTCAAAATTGTTGCTCTGGTCGATGCAGCATGTATCACTCCATGCCCAGCGATACCCCGCATCACGGGCAGTTTTGCAGAAGGCCTGCAACTTCACTATGGTTCCGACTGGATCTAAGGTGTACACGTCCTTGCCCCGGATATCGTGCAGTCGCGGTTCCTTGCTCTCCCACCTGTGGGATAACATGACCCAACTGAAATACTTCACGACTGTTGCCCTGATGGACTCCATTTGGAGGGCTGCATGCCCAATCGATGATGACAAGACTTTTTTGTACTTTTCGCTTTTGCTGAAGGCGTTGATCTGTGTCTGTCTGTCGCACAAACGCCCGGTGTAGGTGTTGATGAGACGAAGTGGTGCATTTTCCAGTTGAGCGTGAATAGCTTTTTGAATGGCGTCATGTGCATCGGATGGACTGACGTATTGCTGACGCAACTCTGGAAAATGAATTAACCACCGTCTAGTTGACATAGATACTCAGTGCTTACCTCGTATCTGCGGGTCGGATGCATTGTCCAACTTGGAAAGCATGATTTTGAACGCCTCGATTGCTTCATCGTAACGTTGTACTTCATGAAGCACTGCATACTTCAGTTTGTACCCAGTATAGGACGAAGGGCTCAGTTCAATGACCTGTGCATCAGCGGGATCAGCACAACTGCTCCACAAATGGACATCATCTCCACCTTTTCTGCGTCATGGAGGGCCTCTGCAAAAAGGTTCCGTGTCAAATTTGCCTTACTTCGCTGTGCAAAAAGAGCCTCGCATGAAGAGTCTAGGCGTATCCCTGTTGAATACAGTTCAACAGCCATCTCATAATTGCTCGCAGAAACAGCATCGTCTCCCTTCGTGATACAGCGCAAAGTACATTTGTGCTTGAAGGCTGATGGACACCAGAATGAGTCTCAATTTTCAAATTGTCCACTACCACTCACCAACAGACCATTCGAGGTAACTGGGCTTCGCAGCCTCGCTAATCACGCGCATCATATACTGATGAGATTCAACCGCTTCGATCACGCGATCAGCACAGAGAAATGCTTCACAACGTCTTTGGTTGGCGGTCTGCCATAACGAACTGAAGTCCCAGTCGAAGAACTGTGCAGTGCACATGATCAATCAGTGGGTGTATCCTCTGCGGCCTCATAGTGACGTACCTCCTTGAACGTATCTGTGTGCCCATCCAGTCTAGGCCCGGGCTCATCTAGCGTGGGTTCATGAATTGTCGGACGTAGGAACAAGTCGGCTATAGTAGTAATACTGGCCGTGAGTTGATCAGCGGCCTCGCTGTAGCGCCCACCCTCGAAGCCGACTTTGCACGCTGCACACATAGATATGACTGACAAGTATATTCTAAAATAAGAAAAAACCCGTGAGGTCTGACGTAGGACTCACATCGACGATGCGGCACTGAAGTGTCTCTGAGGACTGACAAGCGGCGGTTAAATCTTGAACCCGTCGTATCGCCTCATCGTGGCGACTTGAGTTAAAAAGCGCAATGGCCTAATGAAAATGACATTGGAATATTAGCATGACAACACACCATTGAAAATAACGAAGAGAATACCTTAATTAGTAAAATTTCGACAGTCATTCGATTGTGAATTGAAAATGAGAGAGCAAGATCAAAAGCTTCCATGGCATCCCAAAGCTGTTGCTTGCCGCAGAGGGCAATGCCTTTAGAAATATAGCCCTTTAATGAGGGTTGGATGACAATGGACTATATCACCGAGAAGAAATACCTGTCATCAATAGTGTCATGATCAGACTCAGGAGTACATCTTACTATGAGTGCATCTTGAAGCGCATTGTCCCACTCAAAACGTCGTGCCCTTACAACAGAGCGACTTGCATAGGAGTGGTGATTGTCGTGGTCAGCGTCGATCTCCTTCGTCAGCAGCTCTCCAGAGGTATGTAAGTCTCGAGCTATCCATGCGTCGTGGACCGCAGTATTTGTAGGAGCCGCAATCTGTACCAAGTATGCTCACATTCGGTATAAGCATCGAAGTCAAACGACCTACGTCGAATGATAAATAACTGCCGGGCCCATAGTGACTTTCCCGGGAGTGAGTGTTTGTGCTGTCATCATCACTAGATAGCTCGTTGAAGTTGTTGGTGATGTGGATGCGGGGCTGTATATTGCCGCCGAGGACGACGTTAGATTAAACAAACAGGAGGGAAAATAATGGGAAAGCATACCTGTCTCTCATTAAGAGTAAAGAGTCGGTGTGTCTGTGTTTCATTCGTCGTCCTTGATCCTTTTCGACTCCTGTAATTCGCGTCCGACTTCAATCCTTATCCTAACGGATTTCCAGATATCCTCCGTACCGCCCTGATAATCGACGCCGAGCTGTACGATATCGCCATGTTTTAACTGATGTGGTGCGCTCTCAGAGCCTGCAGGGCTAAGGCGGATATGATTGAGGAAAGTGCCTGATGACGATTTGGTGTCCTTGATGTAGAACTTGCCATTGTCTACCCAGATCTCTGCATGAAAGTGAGAGACTACTTTGCTTTTGAAAACTATCTCCCCTCTGTCTGATCGAGATGTGAAGCGACCGATGCTGACGGGGATGTCGCCATATCTGAGGTCGCAGGAGATGGGCTCGAAATGGAAGGTGTGGTTGGAATCGACGTGCGGGACTAGGCAGATGCGGTGGATGAGGGGGTTGGAGAAGGCGGTGGGTCGTGCGTTGAAAGATGGACTACTCTGGATAGTGCCTGGAGCAGAATGTTGCGATCGGTCAAAAGGGTAAGGGGCTAGCTCGCGAGGAGCTGGTTCAGGTGAACGCGAGGCTTCTCTTCTGCGTCCACGCAGAAAGGAACCTAAACCGGTCATGGTCGACGGTAGGGAGAATCATTCAGCACATACATGATATTTATAATTGCAAACCCGTGCAGGCCGGTATGTATATCTAAGTTCAGGACCAGTTCTCGTAAGTGCTTGTTCTACCTCTCCCACAACTGTCAAGCGTCCCTAAGCAGTTAGTACGTACATCACTTGCCTCGTGTCTTGTCAATCATAAGGGATACTACTCGTACTCAGTTCTAAAATGTTGTTTGTCAATCCTGACTTGACCTGTAATACGATTTCCAATAACCCTCGCCTTCCCGAACTCTGAGCAAACATTTCGAGATTCTGATTGGTGTCAGGGGAAATAGCACAGCCGCATTGGACAGAGGTCGGCCTGAGGTAAGTAGGATAGCTGGTAGGTACATATACATCCGAGAATGAGGTGCACTGTAGGTTATACAAGTTCAGTGGACTCTGCCACACGAGAACCACCTGGCAAGAACTGTCAAGCACTTCGTCTCCGGAACAAGTTCAACGTCTAGTGATGGACGTTCGCCGGTCATTGCGGAAGCGGGTAGTTGTTGTGGTCCACATGCTTGCTCCGTTAGTAATATCGGACATCCCCGTTGCACTGGTATTGGCGCTCGGGACACCAGCAGTAGAGGTGTGGGCTTTCTTGCGAGGAGGATGTGTTGGTCGCGCTAAATGCCTTTTCCCACTGATAGCATTCGCATTGCGCTACAGGGGAATCGATGAATAACGGAAGGATACAAGACCGTCACAGAAGACATACATATTTACCGTGTGGCGAAGATGTCCGCAACAGCGATCTTACCGGTGCGTGGAGTAGGACTCTGAGAGATCGAGGAACGAAACGAGAGACTATTCATGAATTGTTTCATGCGGGAATCTTCGACATGATGCTGTGATGAGGTTAAAACAGTGCGAGTGTTGCGTTGAGGTCGGGAGCGCATATCAAACTGGAAGCATAGTGAGATGAGCAGGCTGAGATGAATCTACTGCAACATGAAGTCTTACATCATCGAAGAACCCTCGAGAGATTCCAACGCGTTTTGGTCAAGACTTCCCAGTAGGAGTGAAGTCAGCGATGGCGGAAAAGGACGAATGGGAAAGCGTACATCTGGTTAGGAAAACCGAGCGCGGCGTGGATCCTGTGTGTCATCAGAAGTCAGTATATATGCGGGTGTGTCTGAGGGATCTAGAAACCTTGTGTACAGACTGTATGATATGTGAGTATGAAGCATGACACGACATGAGAGACTGCTCGCCTGCTGGAACTCTTTTGACTCAACCCGATCAATTCCCCATATGCGAACGAGTTTATCAACACAGCCAGTCGCGATGAACTGGCTGTCCTCGGAAAAAGTGACACAGTACAGTGCGTCAGGGTACTCAAGTGGCTCGCCGAAGGGTTCCAATGTGGTGAGGTCAAAGAAACGTATCGTTTTGTCGCTTGACGCGGTGGCGAATTTCGTGCCATCAGGAGTAATGGCCAGTGACTGGAGAAGATCAGTGTGCACGTCAAATTGTTTGATGATTTCTCCAGTGGCAACGTCTGAGATTCGAATGTCGTTGAAACTCCCACTGACAAGACGGAGGCCATCTAGAGTGAACGCGACCAGCCATGCCCGTTGTTCTATCTTCAGCAATTCTTCTCCATTCGTTGCGTCTCATAATATGATACGTGTCTCGGCGCCTGCTGCTAGTTTACTCCCATCGGGAGAGTACGACACTGAGTATGCCTCACCGCACACTTGGAATGGTCCAAGGTTTATTTTGCCTGTCTCCATCTGCCACACACAAACCGTTTCGTCATATGATGAGCTTGCAAATGTCTTGCTGTCTGGAGCAAACACGACACTCCAGATGTCCCTCTTATGTCCCTCGAACGTGTCTGCGACCGGCACGCTCAGGCTTTTCGTCGTCGGAACCTCCCATGCCAGGATCCTTCCATCCCTTGCTCCACTAACAATCCAGCGCCCATCGGGAGATGCTGCAACCCTCAAGACATAGTCACTGTGACCCAATAAGGGCTTCCCCACTTGTTGCCCTGTGTCCAGGTTCCACAGCCGAAGACTTTTGTCGTCGGAGCAAGTGACGAGGAGACGGGTACCAGGGATATAAGCAATGTCTCTCACCCAGTCTTCATGACCCTTGAGCGTCATTTCGGCCTGAAGTACTTCCTTTCGGACAAGGGGTGTAGAGGCTCGTGGAGATACAGTGTGATTTGACATCGAATCTAGTTCTGGTTCTCGATCAGCAGGAACATGGCAAGGGAGCAGATACTTACATGTGCTACGATATTGGTTGGTGGTGAGCGCTAGCGATAAGGAACCGTGCCACCTATCAATATAAATATATCTTATCGCAGTGGCGCAAGGCGCCTGTGACTTCGGGGAAATGGCAGGAACGCACGATAAAGTTGTTGATAACCGACACATGCATGAGTCACTCAAGCTGCCCACAGAAATGTTACGCAAGACATACCACAGGATAATGTCCTTGCAGAGGGCAGGATGTACTTATCGTTACTGGGTCAGGTATTGGTGACGTCCATAGTACATACCAGGATGGACAACTTTGAATAACTTCCTCTCGAAGGAAAATAACCCTGTATCTGTAGCTTCAGATTCCCACTTTAGAACACCTGCCATGCTCCAGCCCCGCACCGCCTTTATCGACCCATACCTCGCAACTTGAAGGAACTCCAATGCAGCAGGCTTCGATGGCAGCCATGTGTGTGCAATAACCTTCAATTGGAGGATGCTCGCATGTACCTGATCAGCGAGCGCTCAGCGTGCCTGTCAATGGTCTCCCAGACATGGGTTTTGGTAGTATACTAAGTAGTACTAGACATCGGAGTACTAGTTTGTTTATGATCATGTGACATGCCAAGTAAGGTAAGAATCGGAGGTTGATCTTAACCCTTGAAGCAACTACCACAACTCTATTTCTCGTTCGAAACCTGCCGAATGACAGGTCTATTTTTCACCAGAACACACCTTGATATTGCCATTGAACTCATGGATGGTTTCCTTGGAGGTTCATTTCAACTTCCTCAGCGGCTTCTTGGCTAAATTGGTTGTCACAATAGAGTTTGGACTGTGCCAGTGCAGGTTCGAAACCTGCCGATGACAAAGTTTTTTTCCTATCGCAACATGCTCTGAAGATTCACTCGTGGATAGTTTCATTGGAGGTCCATCTTAACTGGTCTTAGCCAGGTGGCTTACCACAAAGAATCAATATCTGTTGAACCTGCCGACAAGGCTTTTTTGCCTTTCGGGACACCTTGAAGATTCGCTTATCGAGAGTCCCTCGGAGTTCATCTCCACTGGTCTTAGCCAACTGGTTATCAGAGTCAAAATCTGTTTCCCTGGATCTTGGCCTGTGCAGTTTCGAAACCTGCCGAACGAAAGGTTTTTTCTATTGGAACTCACCTTGACATCGACTCATGGATGGTTTCCTCGGTAGCCAATTCAACTGGTCTTAGCCAAGTGGACACCGCAACAGAGTCAAAATTTGTTTCTCCTAGGACTGTGCAAGTTCGAAACCTGCCGACAACAGTTCTTTCCGATCATAGAACCCTTTGACATTCCCTCTTGGACAGTTCCTCGGAGGTTCATCTGATTGGGTGTCGCTTGGCGCGGTCCTGCCGAATGACAGTTATTTTTTCTATCGGAACACACCTTGACTTTGACTCATAGATGGTTTCCTCAGTGGTCTGTCTAACTGGTCTTAACCAAGTCAAAATCTGTTTCCAGAGCTCCATTTGTAACTTGGGATGAGCGGATACCTTTCATCATGATTGAGAACTACGCAGAAATGATTATGGACGAAACATTGACTCCGGAGGAGGATAAAGAACGAATTTGGTTTCTCATAATGTGAGTATATTGTATTTGATAGTCCGTTAATTAATGCATCCTCGTCAGAACCGTCGCCACAGGACATCCAGGTGTCTCGAAGTTCATAGACCATGTTTTCGATGCCACGTATAATTATACCCTGGAGAAAGGAGAGCTCCCTCATGTGCGCTTTGGTCGAATTGATTATTCCAATGTTACGAGTATCACCACTAAACGGGCTGTCTGGTCTTGAGTCTTTGACATTTTTGTAGTGTGTTCGTCTCCTTGACTTTCTATCGCCGCGCCTTACCTTGTTGTATTGAAAGACCTAGGGCAAACTTTGCGGTTTTAAAAAGCCGATCAGATAAAGTTGACCGACAAAATCCTGCACTATTGAATTTCTCAAGGAGGTGTGAAGCATCAAAGAACCACAGAAATCCATCTACGGTCCTGGTGGTGAACGGTAGGACGCGTTAGAATGATTGAGTTGCCTACCAGTGTTTACCGGCCTTTTGCAGCGAACATATTTTAGACTACCTGGCACAATTTCTGTCCATAGTCTACGGCGCTCTTGTTCATCGGCCGAGATGGCTCTAACACATACACTTTGCGTCAGTGACGGCACCGTCTACTACAACTTGAATGAACTGCTCAAAATTACGCTCAACTTCTAATGTTCAACTGTGAGTCTGACTTCACACCTTTGAATTGGCGTTCAGTACAACACAGACGGGGACCAAGTTATCTACTAGTAAGTATTTTTCTGCCAACTTGAACTTGGCTGAAGATAATTAACTGGCGTCAGAATTTGGCCATTAGAAACAGTATCAGATACGGAACGACCTGGGACAACTAGAGTCTCGAGGTTTTTTCCACAGAACATCGTGCTTTCCAATCCAGCCAGGTACAGATTATGCTAAAATCTCTCGCTGAACTGAATGATCTTCCTAGTCCTCCCTCCAACCTCTCCATTTTCACCATCGCAGGTATCAAAGTCACTCCTTTGGAAATTCCAGTCCTTAACATGCAATATTCTCCTGACTTACTGTCTTTTTGGTGGCGTTAGGTGGGCTCGCACTCACCCTCGCAACTCCATTAGAAAGTAAGCAAGGGTTTGGTTCGATGTCGGTCAACGTGTTGTTGTGTTACCGATTTGTACTTCGGATGAGCAGGTGGCCATCATGCTAGTTCTGCATTCGCCGGTACGTTGTATCAATTGTCTTCTAATGTTATAACTCCTCACAAGACTCTTGCTCTGAAACGATAGCTCATGGCCTCAAAAAGGTAGAGTGTTTTTTAGTTATTCAAATTATTGTCGACTGCATGGCAACTTTAGCGAACCATATTGTGACCCATAAAGATATAAACGAGTCCGATCACGGGGTGGCGGCGGCACTCTGGCGAATATCAGTGCCGGTGAGTACTACTATATTCGCCTTCTGGAAGTTACATGATATTTCTCAATCATACATAATGTTCTGAGACAGCCGGGATGCCAACAAGAATTAGTTATGTAAATCTTAAGTTCCGTAGATAAGGTCTATGCAACATATCTCGGCCGCATGTTCATGACCGAGTCGTGTTTAGAGAATTCTTGTCCGCTGTGGTCCCACTGTACGGCGCGACTGCCTTGGAATTCGTCTCCTGTAACATTCATCGCGCCCACAGTGTATTACTACTCTTTATTTATTAGTATGTCTGAAATATCACTATTATTATGTACTGTCTCGCCAAAACTCACGCTGTCGACCTTGGAGTTTCTTACCTAGTCTTCTACCTGCTGTTTGCATGGCCCTTTTCTTGCGATCTTTCTGTAGATCCCTGAATATCATGTATGTAAATATTATATCGCGCGTCACAACAGCGGCTTTAAAGTGGATGGAAATAGGGGGGGAGCCGTCCATTTAGCCGCACGGCGCTTTGGCGTCGTTCATTGATAGTAGCAACGTCGCATCACCAAAAGAAGTCGGATATGAAACATCGTGTCAATTTGGGCACCTGCGCCCAGAGCATTCACGTGATAACAATATTATACCTGATGGGGTTCCACAATAAAGAAGAGTCATACAACGCCCATCACTCATTTTAGATCCATTGTTATATATTGTTTAATCTCCTTTCGGCTCTTCCGGTCAGGAGGTAAATTTCACGTACCACTCATGAGGGCAGCGGAGCTTAATGATACCAATGCATAACGCATGACCTGCGCAATGAGTGAATATTGGCCAACTAGTGACAAGCAGTCCGCAAGGTTGACGGTGGAAGACACTAAGAAAAGTTTACTTCGTAATAGGTATACTATAAAGCAGACATAGATATCCAGGACCAGAGGACGAATAATGTGGTGCACACAGATTGGCCAAGTAAGCACATTGTCAGGATCTGTGGGGTTGCGTTAAAGACAGTCAAAAATCATGTGAATGGTACTTGCAGGGGTTAAACGTCGACATCATCCCGCTTGGTGAGAACATTGGCTGTAAGATCATTCAAAACGTCTTCGACATCTGGAAAACATTCAGCTGCGAACTGTGAGCGGAAGGAGATCCCATACCAATGTCAACGTCAACCAAACCATCGTCCCGCTTGGTGAGAACATTGACCGTAGCATTATTCAAGACATTCTCGACGTCTAGAAAACATTCAGCTGCGAACTGTGAGAGGAAGGAGATGCCCATACCAACGGCAACGTCGACCAAACCATCATCCCTCTTGGTGAGAACATTGACCGTAGCATTATTCAAGACATTCTCGACGTCTGGAAAACATTCAGCTGCTAACTGTAAGCGGAAGGAGATGCCATACCAACGGCAACGTCAACCAAACTATCGTCCCGCTTGGTGAGAACATTGACCGTAGCATTATTCAAGACATTCTCGACGTCTGGAAAATATTCAGCTGCGGACTGTGAGAGGAAGGAGATGCCCATACCAACGGCAACGTCAACCAAACCATCATCCCTCTTGGTGAGAACATTGACCGTAGCATTGTTCAAGACATTCTCGACGTCTGGAAAACATTCAGCTGCGAACTGTAAGCAGAAGAAGATACCATACCAACGGCAACGTCAACCAAGCCATCATCCCGCTTGGTGAGAACATTGACCGTAGCATTGTTCAAGACATCCTCGACGTCTGGAAATCATTCAGCTGCGAACTGCGAACGGAAGGAGATGCCATACCGACGACGACACCAACCAAAGACCGATCACGGACCACAGGAGGGGCAGCGAAAGCAGCGCTGCAGAGAACAGCGAGGGATGCCAAGAGAGTGAGCTGCATAGTAGGGCTAAACGGTTGGAATGAAGAACGAATGAGCAATAGAGGTTGTTTTTATACCCGTCGAGATTCATGTGTTGAGTATTATCTGCGGTCCGAATAGAACATCATGTTCATGATAACCACGGTTATAGTTTGGGATCTTTGGCGAACCGAAAATAATCGAAAGAACCTCTTCTTCAACTAGAAGCCCACCGACGGTACATAATGTTAGACTCGGAGTGTGTTGCATATCAAACATTCGAATTCGGAAACCGCTGTAAGGGTCCCTTGGTGAGTGGGTTTAGGATCCCGATGCTGCCACGAGTCCGAAGCTTCCTATCCCCCAACTAACCCTCCTCTAACCATAAACTACCTTGCCGCAAGCTATAGTGTCATTCTATTGCGGGCTAAGTATTAGTAGCTGTAGTGAGTGGTGCAGGAGCGGTACTAAGGAGTGACGTAATACATCACTTGTCGGTGAATCAAAATCCTGTCCTACATAGGCGCCCATATCATTCTGACCAAATTTATCGAGCAAAGGATCTGGTGCCTGGCTTGGATAGTTCCTTCAAGTTTATTCTACGCCCATGTACTTACTCGCCTCCGGTATATCCCGTCCCTCCCTGTTTTGCCACCCGCCAAGCACAACTTACTGCTTCCGCCGCCCGAAGGCCGACCTTGCAACATTCCATTACCTCTCCGGCGATCTCACTGGGAAAGGCTCAATCTAATGGTCATTACCTTGCAACCACTTGAGTGTCTAACTGGACGAACGAGGTCTCTTAAGGTCGAAAATTATGATAAGGTGCGAGATAGCGGTTGCCGCATTTCAGGCCTCCTCGCTCATATGCACGCTAGAAGTATACTCCTGGTGCTTAAGATTTCAATATGTCAACAGACAAATCAGAATTATGGAACATGCCCGCATCTGTCCCATCGTATAAACAATTAAGTAGTAGACGCGAATTTAGATGGCCACTCGTTACTACAACATTGCAAGTTGTGATTGAAATCAGTGGTGGACAATAGATAGGCGAGTATAATCAGAGCCAGGATGTCCTAACCTATGTGAGGAGTCCGAGCGCAAAGTCGCAAGCCAATTACAGGTGGGTTACATGATATCATTAGGGGCTACTAAAATAATTACGCTGCACAGGTTTGGTTCTCTGAACTTCTTTCTCTCTTGCCGCCATGAACGTCGCTGGTCCCTCGCGACTACGTGGTCCACGTCCGATCCCGGGTTCAAGAGAAAGAGACAACCATGAGGAGGATCTTACCCGTATGATCGCTGAACTAGGTCTTTCCGATGTCGAGAGATTGCAGACCCTATATGATAATAGAGAGCGTCGAGGAAAGGGGTGTTCTGATCGTGAAGTTGCTTTCAGATTGTTGATACAGAATGCTCGAGAACTTGCAGAGTTCGATGCTGATCTGGCACTTGCCCAGCGACTTGCTGTTGACGGAAATGGGGAAGCTGAGCCTACACCTAGGTAATGCCGCCTATTACGGAATTCACAAATGTTAACATCAAGAAGCAGGCCCGCAACAGCAGTACAGCGAGATGCTGCGTTCCAACCCGACATCGGAAAGTACGCTTGCAAGTGTAGCGCTCCCCTGGAGTCCCTAACGAGACTTTCAGAACTAGATCACAGATACAGATATGGACTCAATTGGTTGACTCGTTTCTTTCGACGCCCACATCGAGTGGTCGGACTACACCAAACCCGGGTCAAACTATCACAGCTAGAACTCCTCCTCGGTGAGACCTGTTATGATACTGGCATAACGTTTAAACTGAACGTAACATCATAAGCAGGGCAATCGGTCACAACTGTGTGATTTGTAAGGATCCTATCTTTGGAGACGAAGTTCTGGCACCATGTAATCACTTCTTCGATATCGGCTGCATCACAGACCTATTCCAGTCAGCAGTGCACGACGAACGCCTGTATCCTCCTCGATGTTGTCATCAGAACATTCCGCTCCCTCAAGTTCGGTCTCACTTGACGCAGGCATTTCTCACCGAGTTTGAACTCAAAGCTCAAGAATTTGGAACCCTCAAGCGTGTTTATTGTGTTGAATCAACGTGCAGCCGTTTTCTCGGGCCATTATACGACGGAAATTCCAGCAAGATATTAACATGTCCGTCCCCTAAATGCAAGACGACGACATGTGGAAAATGTCGCGGGAGATACATAAGATTCACCCATTCCTGCACTCCAGATGCAGAGACTCAGGTTTTACTCACGCTCAGCCGCGCCTCAGGATGGTCCCGCTGCCCAGGCTGCGCTCAGATGATTGAGCTTAGCATGGGGTGTTTTCACATGACTTGCCGGTGCAAGACAGAGTTCTGCTATCTGTGCAGAGCACTATGGAAGACTTGCAAGTGTCCCAGATGGGACGAGTCTAGGCTGCTTGTTCATGCACAGTGAGAACGTGGGGGTAAGTGGTCAGCTGCAGCCGCGGAGCCTGCTCATCATTCCCAAGAGGCACCTGTAACGTGTGGTTGAACCACCACCCGTTACTGTCCCTGCCAGTTCCCCTGGCCCATGTCAAGCACCGGTTTGGTGTTCTGGAGAAGAAGCACGATAATCACTATTGAAGATTTGAAGCAGCCAATAGGGAGAAGCGATCAATACATGAATTCCGCAAAAAGTATCAATCCCAAATGTTCTTGTGCTCCGTAATGGAGTCGACTGTGCTTGTTGGTGTTGCGAGTCGCAGGCGCCACATGGACGTCAGTGTGCAGGAGCTGACATGAGGTACATAATACGAGGACATAATAATAAGCATCGATAATGACTGGAAGAGCGGATGGACATACACCGCCGCATTCTCAGCTGATCTGAGCAATAATCCGATGTGCAATCGTGGTAGTATGTTTGGCTGTTGTAAGACAGGATATGATACATATGATAGAATAAGAATAAGGAAAGTCCAGGGTATTGTTCCGTGCAGCTAGTACTATAATGTATGAATGAAAACATATCAGAAAATGCAATTACAAAATCTCTAGCGTCCTGACGTCCATCATGTCATGAACAGCAGTAAAGTCCTTGACTTGTGCGTTGATATTGTGATCCGACGCGACCCTCTTATACTCCCCACCGCGTTGCTGCGCTAACAGGAGTGCGCTAAAAGGCTGTCCAAGGCGGACGATCAAGCTCAACGCTTGCGAGTGAGGCTCTGAATCAACTGGCTCGTCGTCTCCAGAATACTCGGATTCATCTGAATGGGATCCCGGTTCGGACAAACCGTCCACACTCTGCGCATCGTCTGCAAGGTCAGGCAGCTCGAGATCATAACGATTCCACGGACGGACGAGCAAATATGGCTGCCGAGTAGACTTTGTATGCGAGAACGTAACCAATTTGTCTTCTGTGGTTGTGGTGATCAACAGGTCTTGAAGCCCGTCTGCCTTGATTTCATAAGTGAGACGTGTCCCCTGTTCTTGACTACGTCGAGTCCGTCTAATTTCTGTGACAGGAAATGCGATACAAGGGAGGTGCAGCCTGCGGTTTGCGAAACGGGGAGCGGTGAGGTTGCCAAGCCGGGAATACAGTGACGAAGCAAGCTTCATAACAATTGCATCTTGCAACAACAAGACCGATGTCTGTATCTGATCTTCAGATAGAAATGGCGATGAGGATGGCGGAGGTTTGTATGCGACAATGTCAGCCGGCAGACAACTATTGAACTCTGATGATTTTCCGATCCAGTCCAGGACAGAAATCTCGCCCGACTGAGCGATGATTTCCTGCAAGAGCCGACCGAGTGCGTTTTGTTTCGTCTCGCCGTAGATGACCGGTAGGTGAACACCAAAAATGCCAAACAATGAGTATGCGACATCTTCCTGCAACGTCGTGATACGTGTCGACGCCCATTGCAGTTTCTCTCGTGCACCTGTCATACCCGGGCGGAAGGCAACAAGGGCGAGTGCATCAATGCCGGTTGAATCCTTCAACTCTTGCATGATAGCGACAGACTTCTTGTGGTTCGGAGAGCGATCATTGAGATACAGGGTCCAATCTGCTTGGAAGAAGAGAACGATGTTTGGAGCGAGAAATTCCTGGACAGTCCATCCTCGCATGTTCCAGGCGCTGTCTGCGAGTGCGCCAGACGTCGACGAGGGCGGGACGTCCGACAAGTAGATGATCGTAAGGGCTGAGTTGTGATACCAGACAAACATGGAGTTGACGGATCGTTGGACCTCGGAATTGTTATGCTGGTCGATGCAGCACGTATCGCTCCAGGCCCAAAGATAACCCTTATCACGAGTTATTTTGCAGAATGTCTGCAACTTCACCATGGTCCCGACTGAATCCAGATCATACACGACCTTGTCCTCGATGTCGTGTAACAGGGGCTCCTCATTTTCCCACCTGTGCGATAGCATGACCCAACGGAAGTACTTCTCCACTACTTTTTCGATGGACTCCGTTTGAAGGTGCGGATGCTTTATCAATGAAGACAGAAGCTCTTTGTACTCTGTACTCGTCTTGAAGGAATTTGTCTGTGCCTGTCGATCACATAAACGCCCAGTGGAAGTGTTGACCAGACGAAGTGGGGCACTGCTGTCCAGGTAAGATTGAACAGTCCGTTTAATAGCATCTTCGACTTCAGTTGGACTGCTATACTGTTGGCGCAGCTCTAGGGAAAGACTTAATTTTCACGTCGATACCAGGTATTTAGTACTTACTTTTGATCTGGGGGTCAGATGCGTTTTCCAACTTAGAGAGCATGATGTTGAAGGCCATGACTGCTTCATCGTAGCGTTGCGCTTCGTGAAGCGCTGCATACTTTAATTCGTACCCAATATAAGACGAAGGGTTGAATTCAATGACCTAAGGATCGGCACAATCAGCACAATTGCTTGACACATCACGAGTATCATCCGGACCTTTTCCGCGTCGTGAAGAGCCTCCACGTGTAAGTTTAGTCTCAGCTTCGCCTGACTGCGATGTGCAAATAGGGAGTGGCTTGAGGAATCTAGCGCAATCGCCCCCGAATAGAGTTTTACAGCAGCGTCATAATCACTCGCAGAAACAGCCTCCTGTGCCCTTGCGATACAACGCACAATGCAGTCTTGCTTGAAGGCTAATGAGCACCACTATGAGTACCGATGGTCGGTTGCCTGGTATCCTGAAATAATTACCGGTAGACCAATCAAGGAAACCGTCCTTCGCAACATCGTCAATCATGCTTATCATGCTTATCATGTATTGATGAGATTCGACTGCTTCGATCAGTCGACCGGCGTGAAGGAACGCGTTACACCGTGTTTGGTTGACAGTTTGCCACAACGAGTCCAAGTCCCAGCCGAATAGCTATCCAGCGCACATAATCAATTCGTGGAAGTGACTTCTGCGACTTTGTAAGGACGCACTGATTTGAATATCTTCAATCTAGGTTCCAAATGTGCTGTGCGCAAGACTAATCTGGTTACGGTGGCAATACTGGCCGTGAGTTTATCAGCGGCTTCGCTGTAGCGTCCATCACGGAAGTCGATTATTGCAAGCTGTACACGTAGATATGACTGGGGAGGTTATGTTAGAGCGAGAAAATCCGCGAGGTTTAATACGAAGCTCACATCAACAACCGTACAAGGAAGTGTGTCTAATTGTTGACAAACGGTGGCAAGACCTTGAACTCGCCGGATTGCCTCGTCGTGGTGACTAGCATTGAAAAGCGCAACAGCCTGCACAACATGAGATTGAAGTCTTAGTATGAAAGACTATTGAAGATAGTGCTGAGAGTGACATACCTTGATTAACAGTAAAAGATCGATGGTCATCGGATCACGATTTGAAAACACGGAAGCGAGATCGAAAGCTTCCATAGCACCCCAAAGCTGCCCACTGCCGCATAGGGCAATGCCCTTAGAAATGTAGCCCATCAACGAGGGTCGAATGGAAATGGACTGTGTCACCAACAAGTCAACCTGTGTTCAACGAGTCGTGGCATGCTTAGCGCCCTACCTTGTCTGCGTCTTGAAGTGCATTATCCCAATCGGAAATTTGCGCCTTCATAATCGAGAGATTGGCGTAAGAGTCAGAATGGTTGCCATCGTCATCGATCTCTTGGATCGGTAGCTCTTCAGATGTATGAAAGGATCCTGCACTTGGAACCGTCGTGTTTGTAGCAAGGAACTATGTGAATCATGGTCATATTCCGTTTCAAGTAGACGTATCGAAAGCAAACAGCTCACGTCGAATGAGAATCTAGATTTACTGCTAGAGGCTTCATGAGTTTGTGGATTGTTGATTGTGCTGCGGCCATCGCTAGGCTAAACGCCGAACGATGTGAGTGAATGGACAGGCGGACGGATAGTAATTGATGAGGACATACCTGGATTTCACTGTGAGCAAGATCGCTCAAATTCGAATTTGACAGAGTGCTCTGATAACTTGAGTTAGACTCCACAGGCGCACTGAGAGAAAAGGCGGGAATAAATGCTCACAAAAGCTCGATCAGGAAGTCGTTGTTGCTTGAGTATGTTCTTCAAGGACCAGAACCAAACCCTCCCTTGATTATCTCCGCTGACAAGCCATTTTCCATCCGGAGAAATTGCAACACATAAAAGCCCGTCGGAGTGTTCAATTGCCTGACCTATGCTTTGATGGGTCGTTGTGCTCCATAGCCGCACAGTCTTGTCGTCCGAGGCAGCGGCAATGAATGAGTTATCAGAAGAGATGGCGAGCGAGCGGACCCAGTCAGTATGACCGGTGCAAGTTAAACCATCTTGGACCCCATTAGACGAATTCCAGAACTTGACTGTTCCATATGATGCAGAGACAAGTTGCTGGCCGTCAGACGACCACACAACGCTTCGAACCGGATTTTTGTGAGCGTTAATCTCGAAAAGAATCTCGGCATTAACGGTGTGCCAAATTCGGATGGTGCAGTCCGATGATCCGGATGCTAATTTTAGGCCATCTGGGCTAAACGCCACGCTCCATACCGATCCACGATGACCGTCCAGCGTTGTGATGACTGTACCAGTCTCAGCATTCCATACAATAACTGTGCAGTCTTGCGACCCGCTGGCGAGTCTCTTTCCATTGGGGGAGAAACACACAGACTCCACCCAGTGTGTATGCTCCACCAGCGGTTCAAATACCATCTGCTTGCTCTCGACGTCCCAGATGATGATCCTCTTGTCCCTTCCCCCACTGGCAATTCGCCTGTCATCCGGGGATATGGCGCATGATCGCACCCAGTCTCTGTGTCCTTCGAATGGCCCTCCTACCAATGCTCCTTTCTGCACGTCCCAAATTCGCAAGGTTGTATCGTCTGAACAAGTGACGACCCGTCGACTGTCTTTGAAGAATACGACTGCCTTCACTTCACCTGTGTGTCCTCGTTTCATCCGCCTCGACTCCCTCACAGTCCGCAACACATTTCTTGCTACATCACCCATTGTTGACATGGCGTGTTGGCCTAGACGAAGAGATAGACGGTAAGCAGGATTTTTTTCGGGATATGGTTACCTTGCGTGTATAATATATGGGTATATTTCTGCTCATGTAAACCGACTTGAAGGGCAATTTTTAGCTTCCTACCACACCGCGGCTGCAGTGCTAATTACAACGCGAAATCATTAACTATCACTGCCACTCATGTCACCGCTAGGTACTCGTTACACACCTTGATTCTTCACACGCTTCTGGTTGTTTGGTGCAATACAGCTCTTTCTGCATTCAGGTATCATTATCTTTTGTAAGGTACTATATGCCCCGGGGTCAAAGATGGTTAATGGGCGATGACTAGGCGCCCGTATCCATTACATGTGGCTACTAGGGTCGGGGGTCTTGCTCGCAAGTTAAAATGCGAGTCGGAATACTGAGGACTTTGTTGACGTTTTCGGTGCAATGCTCGGAGTATACTGCAAATGCGGACTTGCGGTGGAGTATCAAGTCACGTACCCACCTGGCACATGACCTTGCAAGCAAGGTGACAGATTGGCCACAGGTATCTGGAGCGGTGACTGAGTGCAAGGCGACTATGCATGTAACGGTCCGGTGTGGTATGTGCCTGCTGCGAGCGTGGTATCCTCGGCGCTGAACGTACCTGGATCCTGTTCAAACTTCCCATGACTCCAAGTTCTATGTGGACAGACGGTTTCCAGATAACCATGAAGCAGAGGCTGCTTAAAGTCCCAAAAATCAGAGGGACATCTGTGCAATACTTACTATGATACATTCAGATATATATGATCCCGAGGATGGGCTCCAGTGTTATCAACGCACGGGTGAGTAATTACATGATGACTATAATCGGAACATGCCGATATTGATGGGTGCGTGAGTAGACGAGAGATCTTACAATCGGGGTGGTTTGTTGTAAGACAGCATACCATACAAAATGCGTAGAGGTATTATTCTATGTAAGTGCCGTCAAGGTATGAATGAAAACGCATCAGACCCGGGCCCGTTCATCGAAATGCATACATCTACAATATCTCTAACGTCCTGACGTCCATTATATCATGTACAGCAGCCATGACCTTGACCCGTGCGATGATATTGTGATCCGAAGCAATTCTCTCGCACTCCCTACCACGCTGCTGCGCCAGTAAAAGCCCGCCAAAAGGCTGTCCGAGCCGAACGACCAACTTCAACACTCGCGGGTGAGACTCTGTATCACCTTGTTCATCTTCTCCAGGATACCCACCGATCGATCCCTCTGACGGGGATTCGAGCTCGGACCAATCATACACGCTCTGCGCATTGACCAAATCAGGCAGCTTAAGATGGTGACGATTCCACGGGCAGACAATCAAGAACGTCTGCCGAGTGGGCCGCGCCGGCAAAAACTGAGTCAGCTTGTCTTGAGTCTTGGCCACGGCTCCGTCTGACTGCTGTGACGGGAAATGCGATGCAAGGCAGATGTAATCTGCGGTTTGCGAAACGGGGAGCATTCAGGTTTTCAAGCTGGCTATACAGTGTCGAAGAAAGCTTCACAGCGGCAAGATCGAGGTCTGTAGTAGCTGATAGGAACAACGTGCATGACAGAGGTTTGTACGGAGGTTTGTACGAGGTAATGTCGGCTAGCAGACAGCTATTGAACTCGGATGATTTTCCGACCCAGTCCAGGACAGAAATCTCGCTCGACTGTGCCGCAATCTCTTGCAAGAACTGCCCGAGTGCATTTTGCTTTTCGCCATAGATGACAGGTAGTTGGACGCCAAAGATACCAAACGATGAGTATGCGATGCCTTCCTCCCAAGTGGTGACGCGCGTCGCCGCCCACTGCACCTTCTCTTGCGCACCTGTCATGCCCGGATGGAAGGCTGTAAGAGACCGTGTGTCTATGCCTGCAGAATCCTCCAACTCCTGCATGATAGCGACAGACTCTTCATGGTTGGGAAAGCAGTCATTAAGATACAGGGTCCAATCTACCTGGTAGAAGACAACGATATTTGAAGCGAGGAATTCCTGGACAGTCCATCCTCGCGTGTTCCAGGCGTTGTTTGCGAGCGCACCGGACTTCGACGAAGGAGGAACATCTGATAGGTATACGATGGTGAGTGGCACTGAGTGCTGAGCGGCGATACCAAACGAACATGGAGTTAACTGGACTGGGTGGTCGTTGGAGCTCAACGTTGCAACGTTGCTACTCTGGTCGATGCAGCATGTATCGCTCCACGCCCAGTGATGCCCTGCGTGGGTACCAATTTCCAAGATTCAGGAATACCAAGATAAAAGGATTTATAGTGGTTGCAAGCACAAAAAGCGACACCAGCAGGATTTGAACCTGCGCACGGGAACCGTAAGAGATATCTGTGATTCGAATCTCTCGCCTTAACCACTCGGCCATAGTGCCATATAAGAGGCTTTTTCTTGTTTGATCAAGGATAGGACGCATTTAAACGTGAGAAGAACCAAGCCTATCATTTGTTGTTCAAAGTTCAACGTTCAACGCTACACGACGTCAAACTTGCACTTCCTTCAAAACGCGTGCGCTCTCGCTTACAAACTGATGCGAGCGTGTATATGTGACGGTCAAGTCCGCCAAATCAATTATCCTGTCGAATCCGAATTCTACTTCGAGTCCATTCAGCAACGCCTTGTTTTGCATACACCAGCCTCACTAGTACTGCTGAATTGGACCGCTGCCCAAGAAAAGACCACGATACATCAGATCCCATCTGTCTAGCGCACTAATACCTTCACTTCCTATGGCTCGGCCCCTCATGTGTGTCCTACTTCGACTACTATCTTCACTCGCAAGATTTGTCAATCACACCGCCCGCATCCGAGCACCTCCAGATATTGCAGAAGACCAGCTTCACGCCTTTATCGAGCCCCTCCTTCAATAGCGAACAAATTTGACAACGAGCTCTCCCAGATCCTTGCTGGTGGTGGTGAATTAGAGTGATGTGGTGTGCTCTGGGGTATGAGAGGACAAATACTAGCACGCCTCAGTGAGAGAAACCAAAGTTCATTACACCGTCCTCTGTTGAGCGTCTCGAATCCTTCATTGGACAAACTCTCAATTTGGCAGCTAGTGTCCCTCATCGATACATCTCGCACTGAAACTACACACAGAACTTGCCATATAAGAACGAACATGATTGAATGCAGAAGTTTTACGAGGTGAAACCCTGCCTCACGTGCATCCGTAACAAGTCTGATCGTTCTAGCTATAGGTTCATATCAAAGCTCCCAGACCAATCCCTCTTCCGTTCCAACCATCGTTGACTACCGCCGCAGGACCGCGCATTGCAAATACCACTGCACGCGTTCGCTCGTTCGCCGTGTCGCTCGCCTGAAATAAAATAGGAGCGCGTATTTCAATAATTCTGATGGAGAGGAGGTTTTTCGAGCACTGTGGCAGTACTCAGCCACCACGCTGCTGAATCTATTAACCGAAGTTAGTCTGTGCGTTGAAATTTAGTTCACAAGCTATTTAGTACACTGACTATCGAGATGCTTTCTGAACGCATTCGTGGTCTGCCTAAGAGGGGGCGTTTTGCTGTTAACAGTGACTCGTGTCCTGTTGAATAACGTACACCGGTTTTGCTACTTCCGAGATCGTGTCGGCCCGAAATGTGATTCCTTGGAGCCCCGCAAGCGAATGGATATTATTATGCGGCGATATCAGAAATACTGACGGGACTGACATTGTCCGAACCGAAGAAGGCTCGGACTGAGTTGGAATATGTCCTTCCTGTTAAATACGAGCGATATCCTCTTATTTGATCAATTCGCTCTTCATCCCTGTTTTTGATTTTTGAGTTGCTCATCCTCTGATAGTAGTAGATCATGTTGACAATCACTAACATTACTTGGCTGGACTTACTATGCCTTACCGGTGTCGGACTCTATCTGGTAAAGCAGGTGGTCATCAAGAAGAATCCTACACCATATCCACCTGGTCCCCGGGGGTGGCCTCTCATTGGCAATGTTTTAGATATGCCTCGCATCAAGCCCTGGCTCACATTTACTAAATGGGGTCGGAAGTATGGTAAGTGCTTCCCTTCTTCAGAAGTCATACATTTTCAGAAGTCATTTCTGCAGGTGATATTACACATATCGAGGTCCTGGGCCGGCATATCGTTGTGCTGAACTCTGTCAAGACTGCGATGGAGATGATGGACAGTAAAAGCACTTTATACTCTGACCGTCCTGTTCTTCCTATGGCTGGCGAACTTGTTGGCTGGAAGGACTCTTTACCTTTCCTTCCTTATGGTGACCGTTTTCGTCGGTACCGCAGGAACTTCCATCGAGTCATCGGCAGTCGCGCCGCAGTAGACGTATACAATGAGATTGAGGAGGTCGAGACTCACCGGTTCCTGAAGCGTGTGCTTGCGAAACCCGACCAACTGCAGGAGCATGTCCGACAGTATGTATCGTTTATCCTCGCAATGACATGATCTTGAATTTTGGCTATAGCACTGCTGGCGCTGTCATTCTGCGCATCACTTATGGTTATGAAGTGAAAGAGAACGATGATCCCTTCATTGACCTTGCAAACCTCGTTACAACCCATGGCTCGCAGGCCACTGCTCCCGGTGCATATATGGTTGATATCTTACCATTCTGTAAGCTATATTATTCTGACGTTTGCGTTGGCTTCCGATGACCTGAAAATTTTAGTGGCAAAGGTCCCCGCATGGCTCCCCGGTGCTGGCTTCAAACGCTTAGCACGGGAATGGCGAGAGACCCTCAAAGAGATGGTTTCTGCACCCCACGAGCTCGTCAAGGACCAGATGGTGACCAATTTGCAGTTTGCGATCGTGCATCGAAATTCAAATTTTACAGGTTGCTGGCATCGCCCCTATGTCTTTTACCTCGAATCTCTTGGGAAGCAGTGATGTGTCTGCGGAAGAGGACAACGCCGTGAAATGGTCTTCTTTTTCCCTGTACAGCGGTGGTTCTGAGACGGTTAGTCTCTCCCTACAACATCTTCTGAGAGTACCAAACCTATTTCCTCAGACTGTTTCTGCAATATACTCGCTCTTTCTAGCTATGACACTTTACCCTGATGTGCAGAAGAAAGCTCAGGCTGAAATTGATTCGGTTGTCGGTCCTGATCGTCTTCCCACCTTCGCCGACCGCGACTCCCTCCCCTATACTGATGCGCTTGTCAAGGAAGTCCTGCGCTGGAACGTTGTCTTTCCTACCGGTATGTGGATCTTGTTCATGACATTATGTATTTGCCAACGCGTATCTCACTGGCAGGTTTCCCCCACTGTGTGACTGAGGACGATATCCATGATGGGCACTATATTCCAAAAGGCTCCTTAGTGATACCCAATGTCTGGTTAGTGCTCCCCTGTTTCCGTATTTATTTGATGAACAGAATGATCTTAATTGCGACAGGTTCATGCTTAACGACCCACGGAGATATGCTAACCCCTCGCAATTCAACCCTGAACGCTTCCTAGCTAAGGATGGAAAAGAACCTGAGATGGAACCTCGCACAGTCTGCTTTGGCTTTGGTAGACGGTAAGCATAATTAGTTGGTTCTGTATCTGATCGGAATGCTAACGTTCTACTCCGCAGTATTTGCCCAGGTGTGTCCAACTCACATCAATTAACTAATAGTGTTCTGACATTTGCTTGCGTTCGATGTATAGGTCTCCACCTTGCTGATGCCTCCATGTGGATATCCACTGCGATGTCACTGGCCGTGTTTGATATTTCAAAGGTTGTCGAGAATGGTATTGAGATCACCCCCGAAATTGAACCCTTACCAGGTACGGCCAGGTATGTCGTATATCTTGTCACGTCCGACGCTGGTCTGAATGGACACACTCCAAGCCACCCCAAACCCTTCAAGTGTTCTATCAAGCCTCGCTCTGCAACTGCCCTTGGGCTCATTGAACAAGATGCCAACTACTGAGCTCACGATGGTGAGACCGGAGAAACACGCGGGGATTACACACTTAGCATGCGTTGTAATTTGTATAGCACACTCAAGAGTTTTGCAATATCTTAGAGTTCGCACAGGGAATCATTTGCTTCTGCGGGTTTTGTGGACACACTGAATATCAACCCCAATATTCCACATCAGCTCGTTCTGCAGCTTTGCATGTTCAAGAGGCCTGAAATGCCTTGCTGGTCCTAGACCAAGGTTGAAATAATATATAATAACCAGTATTAACACGAAGTAAGATTGAGTTCAACTCGGCTCGCCTCGAAAATGACCAAATCTGTGTCAACTCGAACCTCAGAGGCTCAGAACTAGATCGAGTTGGTGTAGTTCACTTTCCTCATCATGATACGTCGTCGTCAATTTTAACATGCCGCCAAGCTCACTCCCCCTTCAGCTCGTGATCTAGGCAGGCTCAGCGATGCACACGCCAATCGATTCGAGACAGTGCAGCTCAGTTTATGCATCCCATCCAGCCCACAACCCACTCCCAGCAACCCAGCCAGTCATTGGTAATGGGCGAGCGAGAAGTTCTGGCCACCGCCGCCAAGCCGGATGCTCCTCAAAATACAAATATAGTCCTTCTTAGAGTAGCTGCATCAACTGCTGTTGTCTTCAATCGCAAAAAAGCGTATTCAAGAGGAACGTTTACCACAAACCAAGGTAGCTGCCTCCACAAGACTTTCGAAACGGTCCTAGTTAACAATCACCTTAGCGCGGGCCAGATTTCAGTGACAGCGACAATGTCGAGCAAGACACGTCAGGACCTCGGAAGGGACGGGTAACAAAACCCCATGGAGGACCGAGAAAGGCTGATCACGTCTTGAGATGATACTCGCGACTGCGCAGTCACTCGTGCGGAGGAAAGAAAAATCACATTGTGTGTGGAGGAATCTGACTACAATGTAATACAAAAGATTGTTTAGTGACAAAGAAGGCAGTCGTTGTATATGGAAGACCTGACTTGCCCGGACCGGAAATACTTGTGTGAATCTTGATGATGCCGCCTGCAGATAGTGACTTTAAATGCGAGTGTGGATAAGGATTCGGCACACGCTCGACTCCATGGCTCCGAGGTTTGGAGGACAAGCAGTGAGCAATGGGAGGTTCCAGTGGTCGCGGCAGTTGCCGCAGCAGATTAGACGCCCACCGACTTCAAGCTCCGTCACCTGTGCCTACTACAGTGTCTGCGCATACCTTCACCCAGATCGGGTATCTCAGAGTCGTCCTCCTTGAACCAGGCTCTGCCTCACGTGCATCCGTAATTATAACAAGACTGGATGATCGTTCTAGGTTCATATTGTTTTCAAAGCTCTCACAGCAATTAATCTCTCCTCTGTTCCAAACCTTTTCCCAGCTCTCCAGCCGTCTATGTTCCCCTTTCCTGGATCATCTACAGAGATACGTATCCTACCCCAACCCTCATCTCATCATTCATTGTCAACTACCGCCACAGGACCGCACATTGGAAATACCACTGCATGTGCTCGCTCGCTCTCCGTGTCCCTCGCACAGGAAATAGAAAATGAGCGTGTATTTCAATAGTTTTGATGGAGAGGAGGTTTTGCGAGCAATGTGGCAGTACTCAGCCATCACGCCGCTGAATCCATTAACCAAAATCAGTCGGTCTGTGCGTTGAGATTTAGTCCACAGGTTATTTTGTACACTGACTATCGAGGTGCTTTCTGAATGCATTCATGGCCCGCATATGAGGGGCCGTTAACAGTGACTCACTTGTGTCGCATTGAATAATGAGCACCGGTCTTGCTGCATCCGAGATTGTGTCGGTTATTTTACAGTGTATTGGCCCGAGATTGAGTACGTGATTCCTTGGAGCTCTACTAAGAGCGAATGGATATGATGGGGCGATATCATAAATACATTGCCCGAACCGAACAAGGCTCGGACCGAGTTGGAATGGGGGCACCGGTAACCACTATTCGTGTCCTTCCAATGTGTTAAATATGAGATATTGATATCCTCTACATCCCCGTTCTTGAGTTCCTCATCTTCTGCTAGTGATAGACCATGTTGACAATCACTAACATTACTTGGCTGGACTTACTATGCCTTACCGGTGTCGGACTCTATCTGGTAAAGCAGGTGGTCATCAAGAAGAATCCTACACCATATCCACCTGGTCCCCGGGGGTGGCCTCTCATTGGCAATGTTTTAGATATGCCTCGCATCAAGCCCTGGCTCGCATTTACTGAGTGGGGTCAGAAGTATGGTGAGTGCCTCCCTTCTTCCAAAATCATGCATTTTCAGAAGTCTTTTCTGTAGGTGGTATCACGCATATCGAGGTTCTGGGCCGGCATATCGTTGTGTTGAACTCTGTCAAGACTGCGATGGATATGCTGGACAGTAAAAGCACTTTATACTCTGACCGTCCTGTTCTTCCTATGGCTGGCGAACTTGTTGGCTGGAAGGAATCTTTGCCTTTCCTTCCTTATGGTGACCGTTTTCGCCGTTACCGTAGGAACTTCCATCGGGCCATTGGCACCCGCGCTGCAGTGGACGTATACAACGTGATCGAGGAGATTGAGACTCACCGGTTCCTGAAGCGTGTGCTTGCGAAACCCGACCAACTGCAGGAGCATGTCCGACAGTATGTATTATTTATCCTCGCAATGGCATGATCTTGAATTTTTGCTGTAGCACTGTTGGCGCTGTCATTCTGCGCATCTCTCATGGTTACGAAGTGAAAGAGAACAATGATCCCTTCGTTAGCCTTGCAAATCGCGCCGTAACCAATGTCTCGCAGGCTACAGCTCCCGGTGCCTTCATGGTTGACATTTTACCATTCTGTAAGCTAAATTATTCCAACGTTTGCGTTTGCTTCCGATGACTTTACTATTTCAGTGGCAAAGGTCCCTGCGTGGTTCCCCGGTGCTGGCTTCAAGCACTTAGCACGTGAATGGCGTGAGACCCTCGAAGAGATGGTGTCTGCACCCCACAAGTTCGTCAAGGATCAAATGGTGACTTGTTTGCAGTTCTGCGATCATGTATTGAAGTTTAAATTTACAGGCTGATGGCGTCGCCCCCGTGTCTTTCACCTCTAATCTCCTGGAAGGCTGTGATATCTCTGCGGAAGAGGACCACGCTGTGAAATGGTCTGCTCTTTCCCTGTACGGCGGTGGTTCCGACACGGTTAGTTCTTCCCTACAACATCTTCTGAGAGTACCAAACCTATTTCCTCAGACTGTTTCTGCATTATACTCGCTTTTTCTAGCCATGACACTTTTCCCTGAAGTGCAGAAGAAAGCTCAGGCTGAAATAGATGCAGTTGTCGGTTTTGATCGTCTTCCCACCTTCGCCGACCGTGACTTCCCTCCCCTATATTGATGCCCTTGTCAAAGAAATCCTCCGCTGGAACGTTGTCACTCCTACAGGTATTGGGATCTCGTTCATAACACTACTATTTGATGACCGGTATCTCAATGACAGGTTTCCCCCACCGTGTGACTGAGGACGATATCCACGATGGATACTATATTCCAAAAGGTTCCTTAGTAATGCCTAACGTTTGGTTAGTATTCCCCTTCGAATGATGAACAGAATGTAATGTTCATAATTGCGACAGGTTCATGCTCAACGATCCACGGACATATGCTAACCCCACGCAATTCAACCCTGAACGTTTCTTGGCTAAAGATGGAAAAGAACCTGAAATGGAGCCTCGCACAGTCTGCTTCGGATTCGGTAGACGGTAAGCATATACACAGTGGGTTTTGAGCAGAATGCTAACTTGCTCTATAGTATTTGCCCAGGTGTGCCCGACTCACGTCAGTTGACAGACAAGCCGCTAACTTTTTATTGACAGGCCTCCACCTCGCTGATGCCTCCATCTGGATATCTACTGCGATGTCACTGGCCGTATTTGACATTTCCAAGGTTGTCGAGCATGGCGTTGAGATCACACCTGAGGTTGATTCATTACCAGGTTCAGCGAGGTATGTCGCACCTCTTGTCACGTTCGGCGCTGGTTTGGATTAACACACTTCAAGCCACCCCAAACCCTTCAAGTGCTCTATCAGACCTCGCTCTGCAACTGCCCTTAGGCTCATTGAACAAGACGTTAACTACTAAGTTCACGATGGTGAGGCCGGGAGAACCGCCGGGGATAACACACTTAGCATGTGTTGTAATTTGTTACCCTCGGGAGTTGTTCAATATGATTCTTGGAGTTCGCACAGGGAATCTTTTACTTCCGCGGAAGTTTTGTGGACGCACTGAACGTTCACGAGACCACGTACTCATAATATTAACTTCGATATTCCACTTCAGCTCGTCCAGCAGCCGCCGATCTTTGCATGTTCACGAGGCCTGAAATGCCCTGCTGGTCCTGGGGCTAAGGTTTGAAGCTTCGGTGGATGATACATATTAGCCGGTATTAACATGAAGTACTGATTAGTACCGTGTATTACTAATATTGTTGTCGAGGTGAGACTGAGTCACTGGCTCCCTTCAAAAAATGACCAAATTCGTTTCAACTCGAACCTCAGAACTAAAAATCGAGTTGTAATTCGTCGGACTCGCGATCCAAATTCATCAAGTTAGTGTAGTTCACTTCCGTACATCATGACGCATGATCCCCCAGGCCTGTGAATAGCTAATATCATTATCTCTAATTGCAATTGGCAGCTTCCCTCCAACATTTAAAAGGATTTGGAACCTTCTAGATAGTCACTCGGCTATTGAAACGGCACTGATACCTTCACAGTGCACTTCCTATGGCTCGGCCCCCCATGCATCATGCGTGTCCTACTCCAACTACCATCTTCACTCGCAAGATTTCAACAGCAAATCACACCGCCTCTATCTTTTGTTCCCTCGAGTCTTCTCTGCGTCCGAGCACCTCCAAATATTGCAAAGGACTAGCTTCACACCTTTATCGAGCCCCTTCGAGTCCTACTCTCCCTCCGAACAATAGCGAACAAATTTGACAATGAGCTCCCCCAGATCCTTGCTGATGGTGGTGAATCAGAGCACAGTGTGCTCTGGAGGTTGAGAAGACCGCGGCAATACAATAGTGTTAAAATAAGTCATTTAATTTTCGAAATAAGTCGTGCTAAGGAATGCGTGAATTTACTGATGCAAATTGATTTCTGTCTCGCATACTCGGGTGCGTGCCATGCAGTAACTCCAGGACCAGTCCGTCTATGAGGCGACCCGTCGATAAAATTTGGTTTATGCAAGCACCTGGCTTAGTGACTAGAGCGACAAGTTCCCAGCGAAAAAAAAAGAAGCAAGGTCCAAGAGGTACCGCAGGCTTGGGAAATGGCCCAAATCCAATTTCCAGTCTGGTATCATTGACGATGAGGTGGAGGAATAATTGTCCGCTCCGTTGTCCACCATGTGGCACGATCTAATCGTGTCACGGTCTATCGGCCCTGACTAGGACTCTGAATCAGCCTGTCTGATGCGAGTGATAGTTATTAGTCATACCTTCTGCACCAAAACTTCGTCTGACCATCACCTCGGCAGCATGTCTTAGCTCGCTTCAAATGAAGAATCATGTTATTCCAAATGCAGACACTCAGCTTGATGACCCTGGACCCACAACATGAAATAAGTTGTTGGTGTCGAGGGCCGAAATCTGGAGAAATGGTCCAATGCAGCTTTGATAGCTGCAAATCAATCAATGTATGCTTGTCTTGTTTCACCATGCTTCTATCACCGCGGCTGATTTAGTTTTCGATGGTTTCATTTTGGTTTGCTTGATGCTCCTGAGGCAGATTGGTTCTACAGCATCATGTGCAGCAGTGGCACCAGCTCTCAGAAGACAAAATGATTTTTTAAAATCTAAAAGTTGTATATGCTCGTCTGTACTATGCCCAGGGTGTTCGGGGATACATGATCGCCGCTCATCCGGCCTCACGTACACTTCCTCCCGACTCGCGGGTACCTCTTGGCCGCCAGGTCATAAGTTCGCACAGCGAACCCCTAATTTCCAACAGAACTCCCGTGTGACGTGTCCTTCCAATGAATTAAGTACAAGATATCTATTTATCTGGTCAATTCGGTCTGCATCCCCGTTGAGTTCCTCATCCTCTGCTAGTAGTAGACCATGTTGACAATCACCGATGTTGCTTGGTTGGACTTATTATGCCTTACCGGTGTCGGACTCTACTATCTGGTAAAGCAGGTGGTCATCAAGAAGAATCCTGCACCATATCCACCTGGTCCCCGGGGATGGCCTCTCATTGGCAATGTTTTAGATATGCCTCGCATCAAGCCCTGGCTTACATTTACTGAGTGGGGTCAGAAGTACGGTGAGTGTCTTCCTTTTTTCAAAATCATGCATTTTCATAAGTCTCATCTGTAGGTGATATCACGCATATCGAGGTTCTGGGTCGGCACATAATTGTGTTAAACTCTGTCAAGACTGCATTGGAAATGATGGACAGTAAAAGCACTTTGTATTCTGACCGTCCTGTTCTTCCTATGGCTGGCGAACTTGCTGGATTCAAGGACTGTGTAGCTTTCCTTCCTTATGGTGACCGTTTTCGCCGGCAACGTAAGAACTTACATCGCGTCATCGGCAGTCGCACCGCAGTGGACGTATACAACGAGATCGAGGAGGTTGAGACTCGTCGATTCCTGAAGCGTTTGCTTGCGAATCCCGACCAACTGCAGGAACATGTCCGACAGTATGTATTATGTATCCTCGAAAAGATATGATCTTGAATTTTTACTATAGCACCACTGGCGCAATCATTTTGCGCCTCTCTCATGGTTACGAAGTGAAAGAGAACAATGATCCCTTCATTGACCTTGCAGAGCGCGTTGTAGCCAATGCCTCGCAGGCCACGGCTCCCGGTGCCTTTATGGTTGACATTCTACCATTCTGTAAGCTATGTTATTCCGCCGTTTGCGTTTGCTTCCGATGACCTTACTATTTCAGTGGCAAAGGTCCCTGCGTGGTTCCCCGGTGCTGGCTTCAAGCACTTGGCACGTGAATGGCGTGAGACCCTCGAAGAGATGGTGTCTGCACCCCACAAGTTCGTGAAGGATCAGATGGTGACCGTTTTACAGTTTTGCAGTTTGGCGATCATGCATTGAAGATCAAAATTTGCAGGTTGCTGGCACCGCCCCTGTGTCATTGACCTCGAATCTCTTACAAGGCAGTGATGTGTCTGCGGAAGAAGACCATGCCGTGAAGTGGTCTGCTTTTAACCTGTACGCCGGTGGTTCCGACACGGTTAGTCCCTCCCTACATCCATTAATCGACATCTTCTGAGAGTACCAAACTTATTTCCTCAGACTGTTTCTGCAATATATTCGCTTTTTCTGGCTATGACGCTTTTTCCTGATGTGCAGAAGAAAGCCCAGGCTGAGATAGATGCGGTTGTCGGTCCTGATCGTCTTCCCACCTTCGCCGACCGCGACTCCCTCCCCTACGCTGAGGCGCTTGTCAAAGAAGTTCTCCGCTGGAACGTTGTCGTTCCCACCGGTATGGGGATATCGTTCATGACATTATTTATTTGACCTCGGGTATCTCAATGGCAGGTTTTCCCCACTGTGTAAGTGAGGACGATATCCATGATGGGTACTATATTCCAAAAGGCTCCTTAGTGATGCCTAACATTTGGTTGGTGCTCCCCTTCGATTGATGAACAGAATGTAATGATCTAGATTACGACAGGTTCATGCTCAACAATCCACGGACATATGCTAATCCCGAGCAATTCAATCCTGAACGCTTCTTGGCTAAGAATGGAAAGGAACCTGAGATGGAGCCCCGCACAATGTGCTTCGGCTTTGGTAGACGGTAATTATAAAGTTGGTTCTGAACTTGATCGGAATGCTAACTTTCTGCTCCACAGTATTTGCCCAGGTGTGTCCAACTCGCATCAGTTAATTAACAGTATTCTGATATTTGCTTGCTTTTGATGTACAGGTCTCCACCTTGCTGATGCTTCCATTTGGATATCCACTGTGATGACATTGGCCGTGTTTGATATTTCAAAGGTTGTCGAGAATGGTGTTGAGATCACCCCCGAGGTTGAACCCTTGCAAGGTACGGTCAGGTATGTCGCATATCTTGTCACGTCCGGTGCTGGTCTGGATTGACACACTCCAAGCCACCCCAAACTCTTCAAGTGCTCCATCAAGCCTCGCTCTGCAACTGCCCATGGGCTCGTTGAACAAGACGCTAATTACTAAGCTCATGATGGTGAGACTGGAGAAACACGCGGGGATCACACACTTAGCATGCGTTGTAATTTGTATAGTACACTCAGGAGTTGTGCAATATGATTCTTAGAGTTCGCACAGGGAATCATCTGCTTCCGCGAGTTTTGTGGACACACTGAACGTTAACTCGATATTCCACATCTCGTTCTGCAGCTTTGCATGTTCACGGGGCCTGAAATGTCTTGCTGGTCCTAGGCTAAGGCTGAAGCTTCGGTGGATAATCTATATTAGCCAGTATTAACACGAGGTAAGACTGAGTTGAGCTCGGCTCGCTTCGAAAATGACCAATTTGTTTCAACTCGAACCTCAGAACTAGATCGAGTTGGTGTAGTTCACTTCCCCATCCTCATCATGATACGTCGTCGTCAGTTTTAACATGTCACCAAGCTCACTCCCCCTTCAGCTCGTGATCTAGCCAGGGTGCAGTTTGATCCTTATGCGAGCCTGCGAGCAAATAGATCAAACTAGTGCTTACTAAGCAAGCAAACGCGTACGTACGCGTGTCGGCGACACGCGTCCTTCTTGTCATCTTCCTTCGTGTTTGCTTGCAGCATTTCGCTTATTCGAGAACTCTGCGCATATAGTCTTTATACAAGTTAGATACCACCTAATGACTAATTTTCAGACTTCTGGTCTCCCTCAGGGAGTCGGGGGGTAAAGATACGTTGGCTCTAAACCAGAACCTTAGAGTTAGTGACGCAGACGCGTCCAGAATCGCGGGAGTGATTGGCGCGTCTGGTAGTCGCGTAACTCAGGCATCTCGTAACGACATTATTGTCGAGAACGAGGCACGGGCCAAACGTAACGAGGCTCGGGCTGATCGTCGGGCCATGATGACAGACGCCGTCGAGGACGATGAGGATCTCTTCATCATTCCTGCAGAGGAACGTCGAGAATTACCTAATCCATGTCCTGTCAACACGGACACGCCTATGATCAGTCTTTTCAGAGGCTATAATGCACTCACCCCAGGTTCACGCGCTGGATTCGAAGCCCTCGTGTCAAGCGTAATCACCGCATCTTCCTCTTCTGTCCAGCCGCAACCGGTTTCTGATGCATCAGTGGTTATGCCAGCATACGCATTTGACGACGGGGAAGTAAAGTTCTTCACGTCCTTCGACGACACATTTGAAATTCCACGAGTAATTATAGACTTGGCCAAGTCACACATTCACGTGCCTCTCACCCTGTTGACGCCATCAGCCTTTGAGAAGATCCACACTGACCCTTCCTGCATCAAAATGTGCAAAGGGATGATCCTAGATGACCCAAAGAAGTTAGTTTTGGATGCGTCTGGTTTCCCGGCAGAAACCACTCTCCAACCTGCAGACTTTCACGAGGCAACTGAAAACTTCATGCAAATCCTGGAGCACATTGCCGGCCCAGCTATTATAGAGCGTTTCAAATGACACCGCAAGTTCTGCCTTTCGCGTAAGCCATTCATTGACAACTACGAGGCGATCCTCGCCTTCGATATAGAGACCTGGCGGATGTTCTTTAATACCAAAGGGTTCTTAACTGAGGCGGCGTACGAACGGCGTTGGAACGACACCATCACTAGAATTTCCCAGAAGAAGGCTGATGAGGCCTCCGCATCCGCAATTTGTGAGGCCAATAGGGTTGTGGCTTTAGCTGCTCGTCTCGAAGGATCAAGCAGCAGCAACAGGTACCAACCTTACCCTGCAGCTAAACCAAAGTCCGAAGGTGCTGTCTCCAGCACAGACGGCAAGCCCTTTCGAAAGGGCAAAGGGGCACTCACCAACGGTCCCCTTTGCCTACTCTGTGGTCGGACTGGACACAAGGCCAGTGAGTGCACCCAGACACACACTTACAAAAACGAGCCTGTCATATGCCACTGGAGAGACAAAATCCTGTCCAAGGCAAATTCGTCAATCGTGTGCATCTCCTTCAACATCGGAAAGTGCAACACCACCAAGCACGGACCCGAATTCATTCACGCCTGCTCAGTTTGCGGAAGCACCTCTCACCATGCAGCCACCCGCTCATGCTGAGGATAGTTGACTGCATCATCACACCATACAGTGCCAATGCATATGAGGACTATCTTGACCGTTTCAGCTTAACAGAAAAATATCCTAATCTCATTTTCAACCTTTGCAACAGCTTTCCAATCGGCAATATTCTACCCCTCACACGTACATACACACCACCCAATCACAAATCCGCGCTTGAGCACCTGGATGTCATCCGCAACTACCTCGCAGAAGAGTGCACACTCGGTCGAATGTCTGGACCTTTTTCTAGAGCGCAGGTTGAACAAGAGCTCGGCAGCAACTTCGTTTCTTCCCCTCTGGGCCTTGTCGAAAAGGCAGGAGAACCTGGGAAGTTCCGAATCATCAGAGACCTCTCATACATCAACAAGGAAGACGGATATTCGGTTAACTCTTTCTTAGACGCTGATGACTTCCCCATGGAATGGGGCACTGCATTTCAAGTCGCCGAGATAGTAAGTACCTATTCTCTTTTTCAATAGCGCATACAGGCGCTTCTTTCATTCAACGCACACTTTGTGCTTAGTGCCCTTCGCAAAATATTGCGCATCTTTTGCATTTGTGCACCTTCTGCGCCTTCATTGCATCTTCTGCCCTTTTTGCCGCATCTTCTGTGCCGCCCTTCGCATTTCATGCAGACGTCTGCACACACCTTTTACATCCATCTAAACTTCCTTCAGGTGTCTTCATCCCCACCAGGCACACAGGCTGCTACACTAGACATTGAAGCGGCCTACTGTACAATACCAGTGTGGCCTCAACACAAGAGGTTCCTGGTGGTGAGCTTTGAAGACCGTTTCTGGATCGATCATACCTTTCCATTCGGTCTTACGACAGCAGGCGGCGTTCAAGGACACGTCGCTGATGCTAATGTTGACATTCTTGCTAACCTGGACATTTCACCCATAAAGAAATGGGTGGATGACCATTCCATCTTCCATTTCCCTTCCGGAGGTGGGGAAACCCTTCCAGACGGCTCTAGGGCACCTTATAAATACTTATTTGGTCTTATTCAGATTTATGAAAAGTCTTGCCCACTTGGCGTGCCCTGGCACCCAACGAAATGGACCGACTTCGCTTTTCTGTTCATCTACCTGGGTTTCCTCTGGAATCTCACTGACCGTTCAGTAACCCTTCCGGAACCTAAATGCTTGAAGTACCTTAAGAAATTAGGAGATGTTCTTCACACACTTAAGCCTTCAGCTGGTCGACCAAGGAAACTGTCATACTTCAACGCCATGAGTATCAATGGCACCCTCTCACACGTCTCCTTCGTCATACCTCACGGCAGATCATATCTTGCCAACCTATCGCACTTCATCGCAGGCTTTTCAACCTCATCCAGACATGCCTCACGCCACCCAGCACCTTCGGTGATCTCAGACCTCGAATGGTGGCAGGCCACCTTGTTGACAGTACCATCGCCTCGACCTCTTATCCCACGTGGCTCACCTCAGGATATTGACTTATGGGTCGACGCGTCCACAGATTGGGGCGTGGGTTTGTTCTTTGGGGGTAAATGGAATGCGTGGTCGCTTGTCAACGGTTGGAAAGGACAAGGGCACGACATAGGCTGGCTCGAAGCGATTGCGGTCGAGTTAGCCATTCTTACCCTTTTCACAGCAGGGTGGCGCAACTGTGCCGTTATTATACATTCAGACAACCAAGGTGTTATCAGATCATTCAAACAAGGACGAAGCAGAAACTTCCAGGTCAATCTCTGTATACGAAGGTCAGAGGTCATCGCAATGAGCTCCAACATTCTTCATTGCCTTTCGTACACGGAGTCAGTAGCTAACAAAGCAGACCCGATTTCACGCGGCGAAGTCGGATCACATAGCTCGCGGCTCCCCCACATCCAACTCCCCACAGAGTTGACGGACTTCATTTCACCTTATGTCTAACATACCACCCACATCGTCAGGTGTTTCTGATGCGGTGACAGATCTGTTCCAGTTCCGAAACGCTTTGGTACAGCATCCAGGAATCGGAGTGTCACACAGTCCTGTACACAAGGCTGCTAAGCCTAGAAAACCAAAACCCGGTTGTAATATCACATCTTCAGCGTTCCGCCCGCACATTCTTTCCCGTGATCGCATTCGCCTCTGGTCTGCTCCTCACGCAAACTCCTTCCATCTTGCCCTTCTTGACGAACTCTCCCATGACTCTGCTCTACATCTTCTTGACGTGCTACTCTTATCCGTTGAACCAAAAACTCGCGAAAACTGTGGATCCGGCTTGCTTCATTTCCACCAGTTCTGCGACTCGCTTTCAATCGCTGAAGAAAAACGTATGCCAGCTTCTGAAATCCTTCTTGCAGCATTTATAGCGCATTGGGCGGGCAAAGTTGCCGTCACGACAGCAGACAACTGGTTGGCAGGTCTGCATTTTTGGCACCAATTCAACAACGCACCTTGGCACAGTGACTCTCTTCTTCGTTGATTAAAAACAGGTCTCTCCAAGGTCGTCCCAGATTCTTCGAAACATGTTCGCCGACCCCCTGTAACCATCGATCACATGCATGCTCTCTTTCGTATTCTTGATCTGTCGAATTCGTTTGATTCCACTGTCTATTGCATGGCATCCGTAGCCTTTTGGTGTTGTTGCAGGTAATCATTAACCCACCACATACTCCTCATTTCTAATGGTTCAACAGGTTAGGCGAACTTGTTGTTCCTTCCGTCAATGTTTTTGATTCATCTCGACACGTGTCGCACTCTTCTCACGTCAGTTGCAACATGGTGGCCAACGGCATCATGTTTTCGGTTTTCCACATACCGTGGACGAAGACCACGCACAGAGAAGGCATGGACATAATCGCTATGAAGTTAGACGACCCAACCAATCCTTTCGACGCTCTTGTTCATCATTTCTCTGCAAATTCTTCTATCCCTTCACACGCACCCTTCTTCGCATTCGAAACACCCGACGGCTGGTCACCTATGACCCGTACATGGTTCATCACTCGTTGCAACAATGTTTGGGCATCCGCAGGTCTACCGCAGCTTACGGGGCACTGCTTTCGCATTGGAGGCGCAACTGAGCTCCTGCTATGAGGTACACCTCCAGACATTGTAGCAGCGCAAGGCCGCTGGAAATCCAGAGCATTCTTAGAGTACTGGCGCTGTATCGAGTTCGATCCTGCCTCTTTTTATCATTAATTCCTTCAATAGTTCGCGTGTCTCTCTTGTACATTCTTCCATGGACATGTACCGTCGCAACTACGGCTAATTAAATGTGCATGTTGTCCAGTTTATCATACTTCGCAAGATCTCTAGTTGGGGGGGTCGTGGGTTTTCAACACGACCTGTTTGTGAGCCTTGGCTCGTCATGGGTAGTGTCGTGTTTTTCTGAAAACCTCACTTAGTGCTACCTCACACTCGAGGGTTTTGTCTGCTTATCCCTGTCCGTCTTTTCCTCTGACATTTCCCTTAGTGCAGGCTTATTTTTAGCTCACTACCTTCACTTCGACGGATAGCACTTGTCTGGAAAACCCGGCAAAAGCCAATTCAGCCCGCAGCCAAAACCCCCACCCCCAACTGGCGAACAACTGTCATCATTTCATCATATGCAACTTAGCATGGTTCCTTCATATGCAACATGTCTTTTGTCCTACTTAAATGTACTTCCTGTAACCTTGCTTCATTACTCAGTTCACTACTAGAAAGTTCCATTACATTCAAGCTTCGATTACATAATCATCTGTACAATTCTCACTGACTTGTTAACATCGCACAAGTACCTTCGATGGCGCGGTATCGTCCGACCTTGTGCGTTACCACATCTCCTTTAGCTCAACGAGCGACTAGTAAGCCTGAGTGGTGCGCACGCCAATTGATCCGAAACTGTGCAGCTCAGTTCATGCGTCCCATCCAGCCCACTTGCCAGCCACCCACTCCCAGCAACCTAGCCAGTCATTAGTAATGGGAGAGAAGTTCTGGCCACTGCCGCCAAGCCGGATGCTCCTCAAAATACAAACAAGGTCCTCTCAGAGTAGTTGCATTAGCTACTGCTGTCATGCAACCGCAAAAAAGTGCCTCCAAGAGGAACATTTACCAAAAACCAAGGTAGCTGGCTCCCCAAGACTTTCGAAATGGTCCTAATTAACAATCACCTTGGCGTGGGACAGATTTCAGTGACAGCAACAATGTCGAGCAAGACACGTCAGGACCTCGGAAGGGACAGGTAACAAAACCCCATGGAGGACCGAGAAAGCGAAGAAAGGTGGCACTGATCACGTCTTGAGATGATGCCTGTGACTGTGCAGTCACTCTTTCGGAGGAACGAAAAATAACATTGTATGTGGAGGAATCTGACTACTTGAATGTAATACTGTCATGAATTCCAAACACAAACCACTATTCTTTCTTGAACACTCGTGAAACCTACAAAGACATTCGTAAGACACCCGTTAAGCGCCCGTCACAAGCGCCTGTCGTTAGCGCTCAGTCAGCGTCTGTACCTATAACCTTCACAAACCCTAACCCTGAATTCATCCTTTACATATCCGAACTTCTCTATTCCATTAGCGCCCACTACCTTTATCTCCTGACATCCCTGATTTCGACTTCCTTTCACAAGCGATTAAGTCACGTGACTCTAGAACCTTCGAGAACCCTTGCACAGCTGTTACACGTTTTATGACATCATAGGTGTAGTTATATTTAGATTATCATATGATTCTCTCTTCTATTTAATGATTGGTTAGTTAGTTCATTCTCAGATTCAGTCTCCTGTTTCAATATATGTATATAGGTAGCTCGTTGTAGTCAGTAGTTCTTTAGTTCAAACCTCTTTTGTATTAGCTCACTGCTAGCAATCCTAAGACGTCCCTGCTCATATTCTCTTTTCTGTTGTGATACCTTTGTTTGAGTCCTAGTCTCTGCCCCTGCGTTAATTCATTAAAAGGGTTGTGACAAATACAAAAGATTGTTTAGTGACAAAGAATGCAGTCATTGTATATGGAAGCCCTGACTTGCCTGAACTGGGAATACTTGTGTGAATCTTGATGATGCCGACTGATAGTGACTTTGCGAGTGTGGATAAGGATTTGGCACACGCTTGACTCTACTATCACTGGCAGGGTTTTTCAAAGGTTTTCAATGTTTGATGCGCAGCACACTCATCAAGAGGTTTTTTTTTCTGCTTCTTGACAAACCTGTGGGAAATTTCAGTGCTCTATCACACCCAGGTGAAATCTGATTTTTTTGCGATGATGTTCGAGCAGTCGGAAGGAATCCAGTTGTGCGATGTCAGTTTGGCAGGGACTGGCTAAGCTGTTTCAAAATTTGTCACAGCAATGTCACACTGGAGTTTTATAGCTCCGCAATGGTAGAATTTTGAATCTCGATATCTGAACAAGTGTTCATGTACAGTTTTTGAGCGGAGATTATAATTGATGCTGCACTATAGTCATGGTGCAGCATACACTCTTTCAATAACTTCACTGATAACATGGTTCTGCTCTCACTCAATCGCGATATAGAAATCGCAGTGGTAAGTATCATTTGTATAGGGACAGATATTGGTTTCCCTTGGTTTTTTTCCTGTTTGAAGAAAAAGTATACAGATTGTAGCATTACAATCATTAACGCTCAGTGGTGTGACATATGTCAATGGATGATTTATTGTGAACACAACTGCTCGATGTTTTCTATGGGATCTTCACAGCTGTATTCTATAGACACTAGAGAACACTGGCTAAAATCACAGAATATTTTTGTGCAGTGTGTAGCTCGCGATATGATGATCAGTGAATTTTGAAACCCAATACCCATTTTGAAAAACCCCACCAGTGATAGTACATACTAATGCCCAGTGTTGTTACTAACCCATTAAATCAGTTATAACTTAACTTAACCCGGTTATAACCGGTTAAGAGGTTAGTTAAATGGATCTGTGATTTTGGGAGGGTTAGTAGGGTTAATGTACTAGGAGTTAATTGGGTTAATTGGGGGTCACCAAACTTTTAATCGTTATCATCAATCTCTCCGATTCTCTCTGTGCCAGCGTCCTGGGACTGTATTACCTCTCCAAGCCGCTCTGATGGGTAGGGAGAAGTCCTAGCTGCGGGATCATTTTCATCAGGGGACTGCAAAGGTTGACAAAGTGCACTGGCAAGCACGCTGTAAATATTGTGTCAATGTGAAGGCTAAAGATCTCGCAAATGCTGATCAACAGGCTGTTGCACACGGAATACTGCAGGCTGTCAGGAACTTTCACAATTTTGACGCAGGAAGGTGAGTTTTTGTCAATTGATGCCATGTAACATAAATGATTAATGTATACCGTATAACGGACTCAAACAGCATGCGATAATGTCCCTTATATTGCCAGAAAGGTTGAAATCATGGCAAAAGGAATACATATCAGGGTTAGGACAAGTAGTTGAGGTTGAGGATGACATCTCAGGCATTTCAGGATTCAGAAAGTAGCAGGCAGCGACAAATTCGTTGCTTCTTCAGTCAGAAGAGAATGTTTCACATCCGCGGCATGTTCAATTGGTCTGTTGAGGTTGGATGGGACGAGTTTTGGTTCCAGGGTGTGAAAAACATGGAGAGTGAGGCTTTATTCTACGAGATAATGTCACGCCTGCCCAAGGATGAAAAAAGTATTAGTAGGAATGTCCCAGGGGAGTCATCAGGCATGGGAAATAGTCCATCGAGTTCAATCGTTATTGACAACTCAGAGTAGCTAGCACTTTGAAGTAATTAACTGTTTTTAACCCCATTAACCCCAGTTATTTCGTGGTTAATTCAAATCAAGACGCACCAGTTATAACCTATTCAGTTATAACCCTGGTCTTTGGGTGTCGCTCTATCGCTCTAGGTGAGAATGATTTGAGGAACAAATTTTTATTATCAATGAGGTACTATGATAAGCAAGCGCTAAGCTAATGGGCGACAGCGCACAGCGCTTACCAGCCCCGATCGGAGATCTGCCCAAGGAGGTGAGCTGCAAGGGTGGGCGGCCAGCCTTGCGTGACTCTGGAAGGGAGATTATGTTGATCGAGACCACAGGAGCGGTTGGCGTAATGCGAGGCACGCTGTCACAGAGCTCTGGTGGGTGATAGCGAAAAGGGAGTGGTGGGTGGGGAAAAGAAAAGAGCTCAACAAGCGACTTGATGAGGACTTTGCTAGTGGAGGAGCAGAAACAAGAAGCGACTGGCTTCTTCCTGCTCGGCCAAAGACCAAACTCTAAGACTTCGCTCATGCCTCGCTTCGTCATAGAGTGACAATCTTTGGGTGTTGCTCTATCGCTTTAGGTGAGAATGATTTGAGGAACAAATTTTTATTATCAATGAGGTACTACAATAAGCAAGCGCTAAGCTAATGGGCAACAGCGTGCAGCGCTGACCGGCCCCGATTGGAGATCTGCCCAAGGAGGTGAGCTGCAAATTCCCCGAGATACTAGGAGTCCAGGATGACGCATTGCAGCGAAGCTGAAGACACCCGCTCTAGTAGGAGGAAGGGACTCATGAAGTATGGAAGGGATCTAGCTTGTCCTGGGCATTGAAAAACGAATGAACTCCTCATGGAGGCTAGGCACGGCTTGCATGTAAGGTGCTAAAATTTGCGCGTGTTTTCGCAGGTATGCTTGGAAAGCGTCACTAGCCCATCGACCTTTGGTTTTGATGACTTCGAAGGGGACACTGCAGAGCAAATATTCGAGAGTCGAACCTATGCGAATTCCGTGGCCTTGTAGGGGGTCCATGCCTGCTGCTCTAGCTGCTTGAGCTAGGCGTCCAATAAATTTCTGTTTGGTTAGAGGATGGTGTCCTTTCTTGTGCCAGTAAGCAAACAGGGCTCCTCCGGGAGGTGGTTTGTTGATTTGGAGGTGTTCGAGCAATGCATGGTCTGGGTCTGACAGACCATTCTGACGAGCAAAGGATACATCTTCTCCTTCTCTAGTTGTTTTGGTGCGGGGAACCCAAAAGACTCTCATTTCTAGGTTGTTACGGTCTCGCTCGATGCGCATGTCGGAGAGTTTGACATGGATGTTTGGATTGAAGGAGGAAAGGGTGGGGACTGTGAACTCTCCGACCCGAGCCATGCAATAGAACGATGTTGTTAGGCAACTGAACACCGATGCGTTGAGTGGTAAGTTGAGGTCTAGATGGTCGCGGAGTGCACAAATGAACTTGACGGTGTATGGGAGGCGTTTCTTCCGTTTTGCTGATGGAGGAGCGACATTTTCAGAGGCTTTCAGAAGGGTCTCGATTTGAATGTCATTGAGGGCCCATTCTAGTCTGTGGAGGATGTGCCATGCACGGACCCCAAATACGTAGTTAGCGATTGTTTTTCCGGAATAAGAGCCTGCTATTACAGCAATGAACGTTGAGATAAGGATTGAAGATGCAGTGAGGGCGAGGAATGATAGCTGCGTGCTAGGGGGAAGAGTGGGAAGTGGGCTCTCAAGTGCTCCTCTGGATACGAGTGGAAAGTCGTCCCAAGGGGATTGCTACTGAGAAAGATTCTCTAGTGAAAGGTGAGGGGGATCTATAACCAGCGGCTCGGTCTCGAAGCCTAAATGGGACTCTGAGGCAAATAATGCACCCAAAAGCGAAGTGCGCTAGCTAAAGGTGCCTAAACGTGCTAATAAGGTGGAAAGTGCAGAAAAGCGCGCTTCAATGTCAAAGCGCACTTCGCGCGATCACAACGGAGTGCTTCGAGTAGAGATGACAATCAAATGGGGGAATCAGGACTTTGATAGCTGTAGAAATAGACACTTAAAGGTGTCAAAGCGCCAATAGGAAGGAAAACCGGTGTATTCAGATAGAAACTCGAGCTTTACACTTCGATGGTAGTGGAGCGGAAGTAAGTGACAGGAAAGCAAACATGGTGACAGTGTAGGTATGCTAAGCGAGTTCCCACGGCTTGGAGCCAAATAGGAAGTACTAAGGTAAATGGTGAGGTAAGTCAGGGTCCATAACGAGATATGATGGTAAGTACTAGTGCCTGCGTGACGGAGTATGAGTTCTGAAGAAGGGAAAATGCACCAATGGACCTTGGAGGACTAGGACGGGACATGCGGAGGACAGGCGACGGATCCTAAGGAAATGCGACGAAGTGCATCGTAACGCGCTCGAACACACTCGAACGCACTCGAATGCGCTGGTACGCGCCAAAGCACGCGTTGCGCGGAAGTCGTATGAGAAGAGCATTGCAAGAATATCGAGTGCATCGTGAAAAGCCATGAATTTGGCCCATATGAGCCTGGAGAAACGTGAATCTCTACAGCGGGTGCATGATCCTTTTCTGGGATCGAGCGAGAGTCACAATATACATGATATACCAGGAGTCTGGAACCATAGGTCTCGTGTGTGCTCTCAGCCCAAGCGTGGCACATAACATCTTGAATGCGCGTTATGTCATCCGTTGCGAGGGCGTTTGGGATAGGTCTCGATACTGATGGTTTCCAAAGACGTAGACGCTGTTTGGCTGGGCAGTGCGGGCGAAGTACTGATGGAAGCAGATTGAGGTCAGGAGGATAAGTATACTTGCGACGTTTGGAAGAGCTCTTCTCCTTGTTGCTCGAGGGCGCGGTTTTCGACAGCTCGTTGAGCATCCTGGTGCGAGCAACAGTTCTTGGAGGGTGTGAGAACCGCGATGGGATGCTGGGACATGCTACATTCATTTGTGTGTAGAGGAGTGTCGAAGTCGATGATGAAGTCCCTGATAGCGGGAGCGATAGGAATGGGGGGCAGAAGAAGGGAGTGCAGGGGGTACTTGCCTCGCGATGGGTCGTCTGCAGGGTTGAGAGCGCTAGGGACATAGTGCGTGAGGACGATACAGGAAGCGGCTTGAGTGGCACTGTGAATGTGCTTGAAGACGGAGTTTGTGGGTCGATTGCGACTTCATCCTTTCCACCAGCCTTCCACAACTCCTCTGTTATCTCCATAAACCTTGAAGCAAGGGACTGGGCTGGACTTGGTTGCTCTGATGACGCTGAGGATGAGAAACTCAAACCCAATGGCCTCGGCCCATCCGATGTCGCAGCCATCAGCTTTCCATCCTGGAATGAGGCGCCAGGCGTGCTACCATCCTTTGATCCAAATTGTGATGCCCATGCCTGAGCTAGCATCAGAGAAGGTGTTAGGGTTGAGGATGATGCATGGGCCCGGGACGGGTCTACTGATGGTGGGTTGGCGAAGAGTCGCAGACCACCATCTGAGGTCAGCAGCGCAGTTTCTAGGTGGGGTATGAGGCACGAATGGACGGTCACTGAAAATGGATAGCATGGCTTCCAGCTCGGTGATGTAAGCTCTTCCTGCGGGGACAACGAGGGTAGTGTGTAGCAGCTTGCCAGTGGAGCTTCTGGACTTCGAGGAGGACATGACGGGGCTGGGCTTCCCATTCCAAAATGGCATCCAGGTATTTCTTTTTCTTGCTGTCCAGGATCTCGATTGTGCGAAGGCCAAGCTTCCACATGAAGCCCGTGAACGGGGGGTCAAAGCAAAATTGGACATCCTTGGACACCTCCCAGGGGGTCCCTGTTTGGGTCGAGACAGTGTTGATGTCAGTCCATGCAGTACGAGTACCGGGTGTCTTCAGTGGAGCGTGGGGAGCTTTGGGAGAGGTCGATGATGGGAAAGGAGCAATCCTCATTGTATTCTTCTGGCTGGTTGTTATGCAGGGCTGAGCCTTGGTACCATTTCCAGCCGCCATCAATGTGAAGACCCCCGTGGTCGTGGATGGCTTTGGCCCAAATCTTGCGCTGCTCATTGTACCTCTCCAGGAATTCCCGGAGGATGTGGAAGAATAAATGGTCATTGACCCATTTTGATAATGGGCCGATGCCTTCGCTGCGGAGGATGTCGGCCCCTGCATCAGCAAGGCCACCGTATGATCTGGCTGCTGAGGAGCAGCCGAAACAAAAACTCAGTGTCGATGGCGAAGCTGTCCTTGCTCATGCGGACAACGAGGCCCGGGTACTGTGAGGGGTGGAGGGGAACAGTCCTGTAAGCTTCTGCCACGTCCCGGGTTGCTCCTTGAGAGCCTGGGGGTAAGCGCCAGACAAGAAGGCAGATAGTAGAGAAAGTGCCGTAAGTGCAGGGGTATAGGTTCGAGTCGATAGAGGAATTAATAGATGCTGATAGGGTAAGTGAGGGATGAGGAGCTATGGGATAGGTTTTGGATAAGGCGAAATCTTCCTGGTTTTCCCGGCTTGGGGATAATGGACAGTGGTGCAGTCTGGAACGGTCCAATGAGAGCTTCCACTTCGTCCTTTGAGAGAGGGCCCAGGTATCTCCCGGAGCTGAACTCCCGCTCGAGGATTGTAGCAAAAGCATTAGCGTGTTCGTCAATCGATGGATTATTAGGAGGGGTGTAAGTGGATGTAATGGGGGGAATGCTACCAAGGAAACCATATTGTAAAGAGTGGGGTACGTGTGAGTATGTAAGTATGAGTTCAGCTTTATTAAGTAAACGGCGCCAAGCGTCCACATGATATGGCGTGAGCACATTAAGCTTCCTGGCCTCGAGGACACTTCTGAGCTCCATGATCCGTGCTTCCGCACCCAGGAGCATTCGTGTATGTGGTCCTTGCTTGGGCTTGAGCACCCGTTGGGGCGCTGCCAGTCGTAGCAAAGGTGCAAGCCGAGAGTGTTGATGAGCCGGCCCTCTGGGCTCCTGCGGAAAGAGGTGGGGGTCTTGTTGTCCCACAGGAATTTGCTCTTGCACTTGTGGATGTTGCGGGTGAAACAGCCTGAGGCATAAAGCGCAGGCATGGTGGCCTGTCGATGCTGCGCTGTTCTGAAAAGACGGCTTGTCCTGGCCATTTTGCTTGGACTCTTGCCGAGGACGGTTGCGACCAGGGGATTGGGCCCGAGGTGGAAGATGTCCTGAAGGGTTTCGGGGTGGGGAACGAGAGCGAGAGCGCGCTGGGCGGTTCTCGACTCGAGCGTGGTTGCGTTGGGATGGGGTCTCCCGTGCTCGCTGGTGCGATGACATAGCCAGCTGGAGCTGCGTCAGGGAAGCGCGGGAGTGAGAGGAAGCGTTGAAGCGGTAGAGGAAGCAGTGGTGGGAGCATTGGTGGTAGCATGGTGGTAGCGGGAGCAGTTTTGAGTAGGAAGCAGGAAGCAGCAGTGTGATCATGCGAGGAAGTGGTAGCAGCGATTAAAGGGAAACATAGTAGTGGGATTAGTTTTTGGTTGTGAACATGTTAGTGAAAAATGCAAACCTCTGCCAGACTTTCAAGGCGCATTTTGTTCCAGACTTCCTCAGAGAGGTTCTTCAGCAGCGTGAAATTGAAAATGCTGATGTCGAAGGCGTTGTCCAGGGTGAGGGTGTCATGCCAGTCCCAGCAGACGCGGGCAGCATAGAGGATCAGGGCCCGTTCACCGAATGGTTCAGCACGTTGTGGGTTAGACACAATGTTCATGAAGAACATGGTGAGGGCGTGCTGGTGCTTCTCCGGCCAATTGAGTTTGTTGATGTAGACTAGGAAGCTGTTCTTTGCCATGTCGAATTGTCGCCATTCAAGACCATGGTCCTGGATGGCCTTACGGGACGGTTTGAACGCAGCTACAGCCTTTAGGGCCACAAAGTCGTCAACTTTTGTGAAGCCGAAGGTGCCATCTGCTGCCGACTTGGCTTCGTCGGCCGTGTCTTTGCATCCATCTGGGCTGAAATACCATAGCTCGACGTATTCGAAGGATTTGAGCTTGTGTATTGCATATTGGGACGGCCGGTGAGTGAGGGTGTCACTAACTGAGGCACCCGTTTTGAAGTCGTTGATCTTTGGTTTCTTCTTCCCCACCTCACGGTGCTCATTTTTGGCCTCCTGCTCTAGGAGGAGTTGTTCTTGCTTGCGGCATTCTTGCTCAGTGCGTGCTGCCTCTGCTGCTAACTGGGCTTCTTTGGTAACTTGCACATTCCAAGCTGCAAGTCAGATGTCTCGGTCTTGTTGCCAGCCCGTGATGAGTTTGTTGGCTACTTCTTCGTGGGTTGCTTGTGTGTTTCCTATGATGTGGTGTGGGTATCACAACCTGGCAGGCACATATAAGAAAAGTGCTCAGCCAGTATAAGTGAGTCTCAGCTCTGCCTAGCTGCTATACTCGCAGAATGCAAGAACATTCGACCCTAAAGGGGAAGCAAGGAAAGCAAGGATCCACAGAATGATGCTGAATAACCCTGGTGAATGGCGGTGAAAGCACGAGAAACGCGCTGAAGGCGCGCGCGGGAAAGCGAAGTGCGCGAAGCGCGGGAAGGTAGTGCAGGTGGTGCACAAATGTAGAAGATGTGTACTGAGACTGATATGAGGAAAAGCACAGATCTAGACGGCTACTGATGGTGCCACTAGCTATAGACTTATGCTAGGGCCTCAAAACGATGATGGACACATGCATTGCATGGAATTAACTGGTGATAGATACTGAGTGGTAGGAAGCTAAGGTGGAAAAAGTGGGGTTGTAAAACGAACATGAGAGTATGTAAGTTCTACCTAAGCGCTCTCCCAGGGCTCAGGAGCCGAATAGGGAGCGCTCTAAGTATGTAAATGAGGTAAAGTGATGTAAAGTAAGGGTGCCATGACGGAAATAGGAAGTGTAATATGCCAAATATAGTCAGATAACGAAAAGGGACATACCAAGGGACTGGTTGGACGATGGATGGATGCTCCTGGATGATGCGTGACGCAGGGCGCTTAAGCACGAGAAAGTGCGCAAGGCGCGCACGCGGGAATGCTGCGCAGTTGTGTGGGAAAGTATCGTGCCTATGGCGCGTTTCGTGGGAAAGTGGTGCACTCTATAGGGAAGTCATGGTGGATGATAGTGCGAGTTGTGCCATGAAGGCCAGTTGTCAGAATTCGTAAAATGAGCCCATATGAGCCCACAGAAACGTGAGTCTCTACAGCGGACTCTTATGCCTTGGAAAGTTGCGGAGGCGAAGTCAGGAACAATGTCCAATGATGGGTCTGATGCGATGTGCGCCATAGATGATAGATTTTAAGGAAGGTGAAAGTCTTTAAATTAATGGTGTGTAGCTTATGGAAAGGATAGTATGGGATAGAAGGAAAGAAAAGAAAAGAGCTCGACGAGCGACTCGACGAGGACTTTGCTAGTGGAGGAGCTGGAAACAAGAAGCGACGGCTTCTTCCGCTCGGCCAAAGACCAAACTCTAAGACTTCGCTCGTGCCTCGCTTCGTCATAGAGTGACAATTAATAACAACACTGCTAATGCCTGACTTTGAATCAGCACAGACATCTCGTCATCTGCTGTAAGTAATATTATGTATTGCTTTGTAAGCGTCCGCTGATGCGAGTGATGGTCAAGAGTTTGGCAAGACATACCTTTTGCACTACTAGTAAAACCTCGTCTGACCATCACCAGCATGCTTTAGCTCGCTTCCAGTGAAGAATCATGTTATTCAAATTGCAGACAGAGTCAACCTGATGACCCACAAGATGAATTTTGTTGGTGTCGAGGGCCGGAATCTGGAGAAATGGTTCAATGCAACTTGAACCTTGATAGCTGCAATCAATGTATGCTTATCTTATTTCAACATACTTCTATCACTGCGGTTAATTTCGTTTTCGACAGTTTCATTTTGAATGTGTTAGTTTACTTGATGCTCCTGAGGCAGATTGGTTCTCATGTGCAGCAGTGGCACCCGCTCGTCCGGTATAAGGTGGCCTCATGTACACTTTTCCCGAGCGGCTACCTCTTGGCCGCCAGGTCACAAGTTCGCACAGCGAACCCCTAGTTTCCGACAGAACTCTCATGTGACGTGTCCCTCCAATGAGTTAGTAATATCCACTTATCTGATCAATTCGCTCTACATCCCTTTCTTGAGTTGCTCATCCCTCCTAGTAAGCCATGTTGACAATCGCCAGTGTCACTTGGTTGGACTTACTATGCCTTACTGGTGTCGGAGTCTATCTGGTAAAGCAGGTGGTCATCAAGAAGAATCCTGCACCATATCCACCTGGTCCCCGGGGATGGCCTCTCATTGGCAATGTTTTAGATATGCCTCGCATCAAGCCATGGCTCACATTTACTGAGTGGGGTCAGAAGTATGGTGAGTGCCGTCCTTTTCCCAAAAATCATGCATTTCCATAAGTCTCATCTGTAGGTGATATCACGCATATCGAAGTTCTGGGTCGGCACATAATTGTGTTAAACTCTACCAAGGCTGCATTGGAAATGATGGACAGTAAAAGCACTTTGTATTCTGACCGTCCTGTTGTTCCTATGGCTGGCGAACTTGTTGGATGGAAGGACGCTTTGGCTTTCCTTCCTCCTGGTGACCGTTTTCGTCGGCAACGCAAGAACTTACATCGCGTCATCGGCAGTCGCGCCGCAGTGGATGTATACAGCGAGATCGAGGAGGTTGAGACTCGTCGATTCCTGAAGCGTGTGCTTGCGAATCCCGAAAAACTGCAGGAACATGTCCGACAGTATGCATTATTTATCCTCGCAGTGACATGATCTTGAATTTTTACTATAGCACTGCTGGCGCGATCACTTTGCGCATCTCTCATGGTTACGAAGTGAAAGAAACCAATGATCCCTTCGTTAATCTTGCAGACCGCGTTGTAGCCAATGCCTCGCAGGCCACGGCTCCCGGTGCCTTTATGGTTGACATTCTACCATTCTGTAAGCTATGTTTATTCCGCCGTTTGCGTTTGCTTCCGATGACCTTACTATTTCAGTGGCAAAGGTCCCTGCGTGGTTTCCCGGTGCTGGCTTCAAGCACTTGGCACGTGAATGGCGTGAGACCCTCGAAGAGATGGTGTCTGCACCCCACAAGTCCGTGAAGGATCAGATGGTGACCGTTTTGCAGTTTTGCAGTTTGGCGATCATGCATTGAAGATCAAAATTTACAGGTTGCTGGCACCGCCCCTGTGTCTTTGACCTCGAATCTCTTACAAGGCAGTGATGTGTCTGCGGAAGAGGACCATGCCGTGAAGTGGTCTGCTTTTAACCTGTACGCCGGTGGTTCCGACACGGTTAGTCCCTCCCTACATCCATTAATCGACATCTTCTGAGAGTACCAAACTTATTTCCTCAGACTGTTTCTGCAATATATTCGCTTTTTCTGGCTATGACACTTTTTCCTGATGTGCAGAAGAAAGCCCAGGCTGAGATAGATGCGGTTGTCGGTCCTGATCGTCTTCCCACCTTCACCGACCGCGACTCCCTCCCCTATACTGATGCACTTGTAAAGAAGTCCTCCGCTGGAACGTTGTGACTCCTACAGGTATTGGGATATCGTTTATGACACTACTATTTGACGACAGGTATCTCAATGACAGGTTTCCTCCACCGTGTGACTGAAGACGATATCCATGACGGGTACTATATTCCAAAAGGCTCCTTAGTAATGCCCAACATTTGGTTAGTACTGCCGTTCGCATGACGAACAGAATGTAAAGCTCTTAACTGCGACAGGTTCATGCTAAACGATCCACGGACATAATGCTAACCCCTCGCAATTCAATCCTGAACGCTTCTTGGCAAAGGATGGAAAGGGCCCTGAGACAGAGCCTCGCACAATGTGCTTCGGATTTGGTAGACGGTAAGCATGAGGTTGGTTCTGAATCTGATTGGAATGCTAATTTTCCGCTTCACAGTATTTGCCCAGGTTTGTTCAACTCGCATCAGTTAACTAACAGTATTCTGACATTTGCTTGCTTTTTGTGTACAGGTATCCACCTTGCTGATGCTTCCATTTGGATATCCACCGCGATGTCATTGGCCGTGTTTGATATTTCAAAGGTTGTCGAGAATGGTATTGAGATCACCCCCGATGTTGAACCCTCACCAGGTACGATCAGGTATGTCGCATATCTTGTCACGTCCGACGCCGATCTGGATTACCACACTCCAAGCCACCCCAAGCCCTTCAAGTGTTCTATCCAGCCTCGCTCTGCAACTGCTCTTGGGCTCATTGAACAAGAGGCTAACTATTACTAAGTTCACAATGGTGAGATCGGAGAAACACGCGGGGATAACACCATGCGTCATAATTTGTACGTTACAAGGAGTTATGCATTGCTATGATTGTTGGAGTTCGGTGCACAGGGAATCATTTGCTTCCGCGGAACTTTCAAGTTTGTGGATGACTATGTACTCATAATATTAACCTCGATATTCCACATCAGCTTGTCCTGCAGCCGCCCGATTTTTGCATGTTCACGAGGCTTGAAATGTCCTGGTGGTCCTGCGACCAAGTTTCGGTGGATGAATTATACTAGTATCTTGTCAGACGTCTCAGAATCGAGGCGCGACTCAAACAACAACAAAGACAGCAAATTTGCACTAGACCTTGGTTCGGTTTTGAGCTTTTTTTCCATTATTCTAGGATTCGGAACGTTGTTCAACCCACACTGTAGATCTGCTTCGAGTCTCCACCATTTGATTGATGTTTTTCCTATGATAACTCGCGCTCACTCACTGCCGGTCAGAGCGCTGATAATCGCCACTACTACTACTAGTATGCGTGTGGCCTCCTGCGTGTCCATCTATGTACCGAATATTGTGGTGACTTGCTTTTCATCTTTAAGCATTTGGCGGCTCCGAGACGTAACTTTGCTGCTGAACTTCTCCATGAGCCTTTTACTCAGTCGAGCAAACGCGCGCGCGCTATCTCGAATTCCTCGCGTGCCAAACTCTCCGAGACAGACCAGACTGAATTGCAGCTGTCCTGTTGTCTCGCCCCTGTTCTAATTTCCTTGCTAATGCTTGTTTTCTTGAGGGGCTTTCTTGCCTTCCGTCGTTGTTCGCCTCGTCACATGGCCGCGTCCTTGTCTTCTGCTGTCTTCGCCATTGGCTTTGGTCCCTCCTGTCTTGTTTGTCACAATGGATCAGCAACTTGTAGGCGATGCTGTGTCCGTCGTATCTAAGCCTGCTTCGCATGAACGAGTTTCGCGTTGACCTCTCTATTGATATCTTCGTCCAGGTGTCCGGGACTTGCTGCGGCAATCGAAAGTATGTTCCGCCCCAGTATCAACACAAAACAGGAGCGCACGCAAACTACACATCAGAATGATATGGCTCGGTCTGCCACTTTCCATTATCCCACCTTTGGCTTTCGAATCATCCTCGGTCGCTTTGGAAGAGCCAAGGCCCAACAACCGAAGGAGTGTTCATCGACGAGACTTCAGCGAGGCTGGGGAGGTTACATCATCTGCCCGACCGTCAGACTCACTCTGTCCTTAGCTTGCGTGCATTCTTCAGGCCTCCAGCCCCATCAATGTTTCATTTGGTGGTGAATCCCGACAGTTTTGGTTAGCCTGTCGAGAATCTAGGTTGGCACGCACACATCTCAGGGATATACCTTATTTTTCTGAGACGATCCGGACGAGGCGTGAAGGTGAATTCTATTTCATGGACAGACTATCACATAAAAAGGAGGTTTCGGCGCAATGACTGGGCCTAGTTAAGACAGAGGTCTGAGGATCTATACACTGCAAAAATGCTGTCAGCAGGTTTGGAACCGACTGCAAAAGAAACAGATTTTAATTCTGTTGTGGTAACCACTTGGTTAAGACCAATTAAGATGAGCCTCTGAGGAATCCATCCATGAGTGAATGTCAAAGTGTGTTCCGATAGAAAAAAACCTTGTGGTCGGCAGGTTTCGAGCTTGCGCAAGTCCCACATAAACATATTTCGATTCTGTTGTAGTAACCACTTTGGCCAGGCGAAGTTGAAATAAACTTCCGAGGAAATATCTATCAGTGAATCTTCAAGGCGTGTTCTGAGAGAAAAACCTCGTCAGCAGGTTTTGAACCTGCGCTGGTACAGTCCAAGAGACAGATTTCAATTCTGTTAGAGTAACCATTTTGGCCAGGGCGAAGCTGAGATGAGCCTCTGAGGAACTGTCCATCCGTGAATCCTCAAGGCGTGTTCGGATAAAAAAAAACTCATTGACAGGTTTTGAACCTGCACTGGTACAGTTGAAGAGACAGATTTTGATTATGTTGTAGTAACCACTTCGGTAGTTGAGGTGCACCTCCGACTCCGCCGAGGAATTGGGCGTCTTCCGATAGAAGAAAAAACCTGTTATTCAGCAGGTTTCGAACCTGCGTAGTCCAAGAGAAACGGATTTTGATTCCGTTGTGGTGACCACTGTGGCGAGGACGAAGTTGAGATGAACCTCCGAGGATGAGTGAATCTTCAAGGCGTGTTCCGATAGAAAAAATCCTGTTGTTAAGCAGGTTTGGAACCTACGAACTTAGTACAAGAGAAACAAATTTTGATTCTGTTGTGTTAACCACTACCAGGACGCTTCCTGGCCAAGTTCAGACTAACCTCCGAAGAACTGTCCATGTCCACAGGTTTCGAATCCGCACTACGGGAGAGCAGATTTCTAATCTGTTCTGGTGCCAAACGGTTAGCCATGATTACTCAAGATGGGCCTTGAAAAATCCATCCATGCCAAGTGAATGTTCAAGCCGGCGGCAAGTCGCAAAAAGGGAAATCAATAAATGTGTGAGTAAATTAAACTAATAATAATAATTACGGATGTGAGGCAGATTGGTTCTGCAGTGTCATGTGCAGCAGTGGCACCAGCTCTCACTGGCAGAAGAAGACAAAATGATTTTTTTAAATCCAAAAGTCGTATAGTATGCTCATCTGTACTACGATGCCTAGGGTGTTCGGCAACACATGTCCGTCGCTCGTCTGGTATAAGGTGGCCTCACGTACACTTTCTCCCGACTCGCGGGTACCTCTTGGCCGCCAGGTCATAAGTTCGCACAGCGAACCCCTAGTTTTCCAATAGAACTCTCGTGTGACGTGTCCTTCCAATGAGTTAAGTACAAAATATCCACTTATCTGATCAATTCGCTCTACATCCCTTTCTTGAGTTGCTCATCCCCTGCTAGTAGGCCATGTTGTCAATCGCCAGTGTCACTTGGTTGGACTTACTATGCCTTACTGGTGTCGGAGTCTATCTGGTAAAGCAGGTGGTCATCAAGAAGAATCCTGCACCATATCCACCTGGTCCCCGGGGATGGCCTCTCATTGGCAATGTTTTAGATATGCCTCGCATCAAGCCATGGCTCACATTTACTGAGTGGGGTCAGAAGTATGGTGAGTGCTTTCCTTTTTCTCCAAAATCATACATTTTTCATAAGTCTCATCTGTAGGTAATATCACGCATATCGAGGTTCTGGGTCGGCACATTTTTGTGTTAAACTCTATCAAGACTGCATTGGAAATGATGGACAGTAAAAGCACTTTGTATTCTGACCGTCCTGTTGTTCCTATGGCTGGCGAACTTGTTGGATGGAAGGACTCTATGCCTTTCCTTCCTCATGGTGACCGTTTTCGCCAGCAACGCAAGAACTTACGTCGAGTCATCGGCAGTCGCACCGCAGTGGACGTATACAGCGAGATCGAGGAGGTTGAGACTCGTCGATTCCTGAAGCGTGTGCTTGCGAATCCCGAAAAACTGCAGGAACATGTCCGACAGTATGTATTATGTATCCTCGAAATGACATGATCTTGAATTTTTACTATAGCACTGCTGGCGCGATCATTTTGCGCATCTCTCATGGTTACGAAGTGAAAGAGAACAATGATCCCTTCGTTGACCTTGCAGACCGCGTTGTAGTCAATGGCTCGCAAGCCGCAGCTCCCGGTGCATATATGGTTGATATTTTACCATTCTGTAAGCCATATTCTTCTGACGTTTGTGTTGGCTTCTGATAACTTGAAAATTCTAGTGGCAAAGGCTCCCGTGTGGTTCCCCGGTGCTGGCTTCAAGCGCACAGCACGTAAATGGCGTGAGACCCTCGAAGAGATGGTTTTCTGCACCCCACAAGTTGGTGAAGGACCAGATGGTGACCGTTTGCAGTTTTGCAGTTTGGCGATCATGCATTGAAGATCAAAATTTACAGGTTGCTGGCACCGCCCCTGTGTCTTTGACCTCGAATCTCTTACAAGGCAGTGATGTGTCTGCGGAAGAGGACCATGCCGTGAAGTGGTCTGCTTTTAACCTGTACGCCGGTGGTTCCGACACGGTTAGTCCCTCCCTACATCCATTAATCGACATCTTCTGAGAGTACCAAACTTATTTCCTCAGACTGTTTCTGCAATATATTCGCTTTTTCTGGCTATGACACTTTTTCCTGATGTGCAGAAGAAAGCCCAGGCTGAGATAGATGCGGTTGTCGGTCCTGATCGTCTTCCCACCTTCGCCGACCGCGACTCCCTCCCCTACGCTGAGGCGCTTGTCAAAGAAGTTCTCCGCTGGAACGTTGTCGTTCCCACCGGTATGCGGATATCGATCATGACATTATTTATTTGACCTCGGGTATCTCAATGGCAGGTTTTCCCCACCGTGTAACTGAGGACGATATCCATGATGGGTACTATATTCCAAAAGGCTCCTTAGTGATGCCTAACATTTGGTTGGTGCTCCCCTTCGATTGATGAACAGAATGTAATGATCTTGATTACGACAGGTTCATGCTCAACAATCCACGGACATATGCTAATCCCGAGCAATTCAATCCTGAACGCTTCTTGGCTAAGAATGGAAAGGAACCTGAGATGGAGCCTCGCACAGCCTGCTTCGGCTTTGGTAGACGGTAAGCATAATGTTGGCTCTGAACTTGATCGGAATGCTAACTTTCTGCTCCGCAGTATTTGCCCAGGTGTGTCCAACTCGCATTAATTAATTAACAGTATTCTGATATTTGCTTGCTTTTGATGTACAGGTCTCCACCTTGCTGATGCTTCCATTTGGATATCCACTGCGATGACATTGGCCGTGTTTGATATTTCAAAGGTCGTCGAGAATGGTGTTGAGATCACCCCCCGAGGTTGAACCCTTACCAGGTACGATCAGGTATGTCGCATATCTTGTCACGTCCGGTGCTGGTCTGGATTGATACACTCCAAGCCACCCCAAGCCCTTCAAGTGTTCTATCAAGCCCCGCTCTGCAACTGCTCTTGGGCTCATTGAACAAGAGGCTAACTACTAAGCTCATGATGGTGAGACTGGAGAAACACGCGGGGATTACACACTTAGCATGCGTTTGTAATTTGTATAGTAAACTCAGAAGTTGTGCAATATGATTCTTGGAGTTCGCACAGGGAATCATTTGCTTCCGCGGAAGTTTTGTGGACGCACTGAACCATTAACGAGACTATGTACTCTAATAATGACCTCGATATTCCACATCAGCTCGTCCTGCAGCCGCGCAATCTTTGCATGTTCACGAGGCCTGAAATGTCCTGCTGGTTCTAAGGTCAAGTTTTGGTGGATGATATATAGTAGCCAGTACCTGCAGTATGAGTTTCGGGTGCTATTGCGTCCACCACGTCATACTGTCTGTTACTACAGCACCATTGGAACCGGAGTGGGGAGTGGCATTGTCGTTGTAGGTCTGTAAAAAGCCTTACTGTTACAATAACAAGAACGGGAAGAACAGTACTGCGACAGAGCTCAGAACTTCTTCCCAATCACTAGTTGACTCTTCGCACATAAATTCTGCCAGTGCTGATTCAAGTTGGCACCGTGTGGACGTGGGAAGAACGCGGTTTGTTACTACTTTGTGGTTGCTCCCGATAGTGACAAGCCACTGAACTAGAATGCCGACGCCCTCTGAGACATCAACCCGCTCACGTTTGTCGTTGTCGCGCACGACGTCAAACTCGACTACTACACGTACTTCCCTTAAGACGCGTGCGCTGTCTATCACAAGTGATGCGAGCGGTTGTACGACTGTGAAGCCCGCCAAACCAATTTCGAATTCGAATTCTACCTCAAACATGCTCTCCACGACGCCGACGCCCTTGAAGCGTTCTGGCACAGGTCCGCCAAGTGCTTTCCCGCGTTCCTTGTATGCTTCCACTAGCAGCACTACAGACTCGAATGGAAATCGAGACGCAGTGTCATCAACCCCGTCTCGAGCACGCGTCGTTTCAGAAACATCTGTCCCAACTCCATCACATCAACACCGTGTTTCAGTCAACTTCGCCTCTCCCAAACCAGCTATAAATTTTACATCTCCAAGTCCTGCAAAGCACAAGAACAATCCTTCATCCGCGTCAGTCCGCGTGCGTACCGCAAGCTCTGCTACTTCCAATTCAGCATCAGTATTTGGAAGCGGCGAAATGGCTTCTCTGACCAGGAGTGTCTCCATGGAGAGTACTCCGACTACTGTACCCCCGTCTTCTGCGCCTAAGCCCCACTCAAGCAACACACCCTCAAAACCTTCAATAAACACGCCTTCAACCACACCTTCCAAATTGTCTCCTCTCGCTCGTACCCAGCTACAGCGTACACCATCAGGGACATCCAGTATGACACGGTCCCCTGGTACAAAAAATATGCACTCTCCGAGTCCAAAAGTCCGTTCTCCTGGCTCAAACTTCATGGGTAAAGAGCCCGTCGCGTTGCTGTCCGAATCGCTCGCCTCAAAAAGAGCTATGGCCGCAAGCGCCATGGGCGGGACAAGAATAGGGAGCGTCTTCAGCGATGGTACCGGGAGTATCATCGGAGGTCCAAGACACGTGAACGGACGCGTCATGAACGGTGCCGTGATCAATTTGAACGATGACACGGGTCTGGAGGATATTTGGGATCATGAGGATGATGGGATGACGTTTGATATGGTTACGGATGTGGATGGGGAAGGCGATGAGGAGGTGAGTTCGTTTCGTTTTAGTGTTTCGTTTGTCTGCTTTTTTGTGTCTGTATGCTTTTGCGATTATTGGATTGTGTGCGGTCTTATTGTCGTCGCGTACGCACGTCCTTCTGATACGCACTGCATGCACATATTTTTTCCCTGCTTATATCACTGTGCAGACCCCACTTTCACGTGCATACACCTACCTATCCCTTTCCTCCTCTCCCTTCTTCACCAAACCCAACTAACTCAACTCCACAGCTCGACCAAGCCCTCACCCAAATCCGTACCCTCCACACCTCTAAACTCCTAGCCTACAAGCGCCTCCTCGAACGCGCGCACGCAAGTAGTGCAGCGCAGGTTTATCATCTTCAAGCTCAACTCGCAGAATTGCGTTCCAAGTCTCAGTCTCAGGCTCAAGGGTCTTTGCAACTGGAGGGGGGTGAGTATTGTGTTTGTGGTGGGAGGAAGAGGGGGTATTGGGACGCGGTTAGTTGGAGGAATGTGGAGGGGGAGGGCGATGAGACCGCGGAGGGTGGCGATTTGGTAGATGCTATGAAGAAGCTTGATGAGAGGGGTGTTAGGAGGGCTATGAGGGGGTTGGGGAGGGAGGGGCGGGGGAGAATGTGAGTCTTTCTTTGTTATGGTTTGGGTTACTGTTTCTTGTTGTTCATGGAAGGAGGTCGTGCCTGCTGATTGGTGCAGGGGCGAGATGACGTGGCAGCCTCTGGAGGTGTTCCCTAGTCTCTCTTTCCTTTGTTACTCTCCTGTTTTAGTGAAGATGCTGACACTTACATTCTATCGCGTAGTATCCAGATCATACTTGAATGTACGTCCCGCACATGTTAATATAGGAAGCGCCAGCTAATCAATCCTTCTCTTCCCCTACCCTCTCCTTCCCCCCACCTCTCACTCTTCCCTTCGACCGCCAACAGCAACCCTCCCAGGCGACATCCCCCTTCAAATCCTCCTCCTTCAAAAATACCTCAAAAGCTCATTCGACATCATCGGTTTCCTCGCTCCTGAGATCGCTCTTCAGATCTTGAGCAAGTTGAGCGTGAAAGAGGTTGTTAGGGCTGGGCTAGTGAGTGTTTTGTTGGTGTCTTGTGATGGTTTGTGGGATGTTGGGAGATGTTGGTTCCGCTCGGAACTCTTGTTTCTTGAGACACTGGTCGAAGGCATATGAATACTGATGACACACGACAGGTCTCGAAAAAATGGTACACCGCAACTCGTCATCCTGCATTGTGGAGGTGGCATTGTCTGCGCTTGACTATCAGTGATCCGGTCCGTGTGAGGGCACCGGCGAAGCCTGAGGGATGGTGAGTTCTCTTTCCTCCGTTTTCGATTTTTTGTCCTCATTCCCACTCTGTTATCCCTCTCCATCATGACCTCGACACTTGCATTTACCGATTCTTTCATTTTATTGCACTGCAGGTACCCTCTCTACCGCTCCCTCCATCATCGCGAGTCCAATTTTGCGCATGCGCTTCCGCAGAGCATACGCTTCTTGAATGGACATACAAATTTCTGTACGACGTTGTTGTTGAGAGGTGAGGGGCGTTTTCTTTTTTTTTGTGTGTCGTTATTTTGGGGGTGGACGAACATTTTGGGGATGGGGAGGGTTTCTGTGTTGATGAAGGAGAGCCGTAGAATATGAATCAGAGAGGCTGAAGGTCAGCAGCTGTATTGCAGGTCCTGCTCCTCCAGCCACTCCGATTCATGGTTACCCTCCCTTCATTCCGCCCTACCTCCGGTGCTCGCGTACCCTGTTAACTATACTCTACTGAGGAGACGTAGAATGTGGACCAGGAAGGCTGAAGGTCAGCAGTTGTATTTAAAAGCAGGTCTTGCTCCTCCAGCCACTCTGATTCACAGCTGCGCTCCATCTACCCCCTTTCTCCTTCCCTTGCTCCTTTGCATTCTACTTTCGCTCTCCCCAAGCAAGGACTTTTGCTGATCCACTCATAGGCAAGCGCCTCATCTCAGGCTCCTATGATGAAACCATCCGTTTCTGGGACAATCGACACCGGCGAGATGAAAAAGTGCCTGCAGGTGAAGAAGCCTGTGAGCTGTGTGGATTTCTTGGCAGAGGAAGGTGTGTCGTTTTTGATACGGTGCATTACGCGTGTTTGGAGCTCATGTGCCGAAGAGGTTTTCGTGGTTGGGTTTCATGATGTTGGGTGCGTCCATTTGTGTATATCTCATACTTGAAATAAAATTATACGCCACAGCCGCGTTCACCTTTTTTCCTCCGTCACATTCACGCCTCTTCAACAACTTGCCGGACACCTCAACGGTATCCGCGCCGTTGCGCTTTCCTCCAAGAATCTCGTCAGCGCAGGCGCTGATAAGGCTCTCGTGTGTTGGGATTGGCGCGCCGGGACGAAGATTGTGAGGTTTGGACAGCAGACAACGATTAATATCGGTGTGCAGATCGTCCAAGGGGGCACAGAAGCGGAAGGAGAGCGTGTAGTGGGTGTGACTATCGATGGCATCGTTCGGGTTTTCTCGATTAGTGAGTTTCTGGTTTCTTTGCTGTCGAGTTCCTCTATACTCTGTTGCTGATAGTTTGATGATGGTGCACAGAGAGGAGAGAGATGATCTCGCAGTTTAAGCTCAGTGAACTCGGTGGTAGCGACCCTGTGCTGCATGCGAAGCTGTTTAATGTGGGCTCTGCGCCTAATAATATGTTGCAGTGGTTCGCGGCCAAAGGCTCGCAGATGACTGTAAGTGTTGTACTTATCTTTGGTCTGCGTGCCTCATTCGCTTCTCATTAGTGCGCGACTAAATCTGTGATCTTGCATCTGCAATGGACCGAAGGTGAAGACGAGAAGACTCCTGCCGAGACTACTACAATGAGCCCTACGTTCACTGGAAGGACTCTTACCTCTCCTACGCCCTCCTCCCTTAACCCGAGATCACGCGCTGTCTCATCCCTTATACGGCCCACGCAGGTGTCTACTCCCCAGCGCAGACAGTCTGCACTTGGGGTGAGTACATCGGGCTTGCCCAAATCGCGTCTTTCGCTTGGGACACCTTCTACGCCTCTCACCTCCAATCTCAGCGCATCTCACCTCTCAGGTATATCACCATCTCCACTCTCCCTACTCCCTCGATCTGGCACTCCGCTGTCCCCGATGGGTGCACCGTTATCCCCTATGGGTGCGGCGGGTGCAGATGGGTTTGCGATTCGGTTCGGGCGGGCGGCGATTCTGACTGCACCTCCCAAGCTCGTTGCGCTCGTAGAGACGCCTGATGTTGCTGTTGGGGCAGTGGATCCTAGGAAGAGGAGGGTGGTTACTGCTACGAGGTTTAGTTCGCGAGCGGGGGCTGATCGGAGGGTACGTCTGTCCCGTCATTTTCCTAACTGAATATGGTCCTCATTTGTTCATTTCGTGCACCCAGGTTCTGATGTCGACCCATAAAGACAAGGACAAGGTTGATGTCCTTGATGGTCCAGTCGATGAAGACACGGGGCCTACGACGGACCATGCAAATCCGATGCTTCTCGTCCCCGACGCCGAGCGTAGATATAGATGCAAATATCATTCCTTTGTCAGGTGCATGGGCGGCGCTTGCTCGTGCCACGCACGAGGGTGTGAAAGGTCTTCTAGGTCCGTTGCCGCCCAAGTTCACGGGCTTGGCGGTGCCAGAGAAGAACCCGATGTCAATGCAACTCACGCATGAGGAGGTAGTGGTAGGGTGCGCGGATGGGACAATTTAGTGAGTGGTTTTTTGTTGCGTTGTGTATTGAGTGTGCTGATGTGTTGTTGGTAGCGTGATGAATTTCTTGGGGCATGAGTATGTGAAGGAGAGGTCTAGGATGGAGGAAGGGGTTGAGGAGGAGGAGAGCAGTGAGGAAGAGGATGCATCTGTGGATAGGAGTTTAATTTTTGGGGCTTGAAGGGCATCGAATATTCACGCAACCGCACCAAAAGGACGGGCACCAATACCACACCGAACAACTAGCAAAGGAATACCAACTACTATCGCACTGGATGGAACGCATAGACTAGAACATTCAACAATTTCGATCGACAGGACAACTACTTACGCAGCACACTCGTTTTATATCATTAATGACTCGTTATTTGGATTATCGTTAGTTAGAAGTAGAGACAAATGACTCTTCATGCATATGCATGGCTCGTATCGATTCTCTTCTTTTGCGTCCTAGGCGAGCTAACATTGATCTTTAAGAAACCTGTGCATGAGCATACTTGAGCCGCTTCGTTGTATGTTGTATGTCGATGAACGAGTTATGCAACGGACGCCTACTGTTATGGAAGCATGGTCGAAGAAGGTTCGCGGAGCTTGAACTTCATAATTATGCCTCTCAATGTGGCAAGTACACAGGCTACCATCGAGTAAAGCGGGGGCGTAGATTCACGGCGTGCATCTTTGATCATGCTCATAAAAGTCAAGGTAAGCATCCAAACTCACTCCAAACAGACGTTCTGCTACACTGATGACCGCTAGACGCTCACTGGCAAGGAGGTGCCCAATCCAATTCTCGCGATCCGTTCATGACTAACCGTTATGTATTGACAGATTGAGTTGGACATAGATCTCGAAGACAAGGTATCTAGCCTAAACCGAGCGTACTCATCAGTTCCAAGCTCACGAACCACGGGGATACAGATTACTCGCATCAAAGAGAAGGTTGAAGAGCAATCCGGTGTGCCGCCACAGCAGCAAAGGTTGATCTTCGGTGGGAGACAGATGTGCGTAGTCGCCTTCGTTTCCATCAAATCACGCAAACTGACCGTATCATTCTCGGCTATGACCCAGGCCGGACGACAAGACCGCTAAGGAGTTCAACATCTCCGCAGGATCAGTTCTCCACCTTGTACTTGCTCTACGTGGCGGCTTTTGAGATCGCGGACGGTTATTGCGTGTGTCGAAACCGTGTTATAGCAAGGCAGAAATTCAATCGCAAGCTGTACTTTGTGTTATTAAACATCATTAATATCTTATTTTTCCTTTTTGTGTCGCTTTCATCTTGTATCGCCCATCTTCGGGGATGGGTAACCCGGAATGGTAGATATCTCCTTTCTACTCATGCAGCTAATCATTTTCATGTGGTCCCACGTATCTCTGATTGATCTTCTCCGACGATGTCTGCGTCTAGCTTGGCAACTCCTACCCGAACGCGATGCTCTGATGTTCTTGCAGTAGGTTCATATCTGGTACTAACTCCATTCGTCTAATCGTCAACTCTTCAATTATCTAGTCGAGCGACCTATCCACGGAGAGAACACTAGATATTGACTATTACACCCAACCGGATGGCATTGAAACATATTCGACACCACAATCAGAGAAAATTTGAACGCTACCTATGCTTGGTGGCACCACCCCTGAAGAGTGGAGAAGGACCGATTTGCTCGAAACCATGACGGTAGATTCAGTTGTAGCTCACAAATACGCCATTGATATCATGGGAGTGATAACAATACGAAACACGCGTCTTCGTGTGGTCACATCGATTATAACTATTATCTGGAATGTGATGGAGCACATTTCAAGTATTCTTGATGTTGAATGACACGGAGTGCAGGATGCGGAAGTGCAGGTCGTAGCAGTCAATGCGCAGATGTATCCACGAGAAATCTACATTCACGAATTCCACTAAATCTAGAGACGAATATTGTAAGGCTGCTTAATGAGTTCGACAGGGATTGATCATCGGATCACGAGTGATGAGATATGAACGAGGGGGAGTGAATTCACTAAAGATACGCAAAGTAAGGACAGGGTTTTATATCTAAGTGAGTGGCTATGATAGCAGTATAACGGGAACTCCATAGCCGGTAGAGTAGTAACTCGAACCGGTAGAAGTTAAGTCCATAACCGGTAGCACAAAGGGAATTCCGTAGCCAGCGGAGTGACGTTCCTTACAGTATTCAGTTGAATAGGTATTTGAGGCGGACGCTAGTTAGGGGCAAGTATAGACCTCACTCTACCTCCTTCCTCAATTCGGAACATCATACGCAGGGGTCAATCTCGGGCTGCTCCAATTCCGGTGGCGAACTCAAACAGACACAATCCTCGAACATTGTACTGAGATGTACGCAATTGTCGTTGGCATGCGTATCCCAAATGCTGATGATAAGACGTGGCGCAATGATAAATGGCGTGGTGTCCTTGAACAATATTGCGAGATTCAGCACCACCGTCTGTGCATGCCTGCATTAGAACAGATCTCTCTAGAATCGCAGTCACAGGAGATCATACCGAAAGGTTGGCCCACGATATCGCCAAGTAGATTTGACTTGCCAAATTCCTAGCGTGATTCAATGAATGCTTTCAGAGAACACATCACGAAGGGGAACTTACAGAACAAAGTATATGGCATGATATCGGACGATCATTACCACATAGGTGTTAGGCTTCATTCTAAACTCCTTTCGTTCTTTCAGGTGCTTCCTGAGGACGGCAATGGCGAGAACAACCAGGAAAATATCATAGCATACGACGGGGACGGAAGCATATAGCGCAGGCATGGGCCCGATGTGGTAGAAAGTGGTGCAGTACTTGATAGTTGGAGTTATTATTATTTCTTCCACTATGCAACCGGGCATCAGCTTGCAAAAAACTCAATCAAGATAGAAAGTCACCTGAGACCGCTGAGGGCCGACTCCATAAAAATATATCCACCCCTATATAGAGCACGACGACAGGTGAGAACAACCCCAGCAGAAGATAAAGTATGAGCTTGGATTGGTTGTATAGGACGTAAAGACGCCAGATGAGAATGACTGTAAATGCAAAATCGGTCAGCGCAAAGGTGGAAGAATGTATAGATATGACTTACCTTCTGTCAAGCAAAGATATACAGAAAAACTCCATTTCATGAACAGAAACATATCATAACCTATTTCAATTTCATGATGAGCAAAGCTAGTTTCAGTTGAATACGATATATTCACAACTAAACAAGAGCTCAGTAGTGAATCAGGCCCAACTGTAGAATGAATTTCTGACGTACGGCTGAATCTGGGTCAACCTAGAACTCTCTAACGAAAGAATCGATACACTCACTGCTTCAGGCATGTAAATTAGACCTCCCCCTAGCGCTAGTCAGTTGATGACGGCTCAGTTGGTATCACGTCACGTACAGATGGCGCAAATCCTAGACGTCAGCATCAATATACAACGCACCATCTGAAGGATACAACCACCGCGACGCACGTTGCATGGACAATACCAAAATATCGAACCTGATATATCAACAAAAATGGGAAACTATGAAACACGTTGGCAGGGTGGAGCTCACAGCAAGGTATAGATATGTACATCACTGACCACCGTCTTCCCTGCATAACCAGTCAGTTCCGGATCTTCATATCGTTGGGATTAATCTCTAACCCAAACAAACGTGACCTGCGATAATGTGGTCATGAGTACTCAACGATAATGAAACAACCCCCTCGTTACCTCTTTCTCGAACTGAAGGACTAGATAATGTGACGCTCAGCCGCACTGCAAGGTTCATGAAAGCTACTGACTGTAATCATAGGATATCAGGGTAATGATTGCAACTGGAAAACGACGAAGTTCAGCACGATGATTCGTTTCCAATAAGGCTGACGAACCTGATATGATGTCATTCCAGTCAAGAGCGTAAAGAGATTCTTCTAGTCCCGACATGAAATTATGCAGATCAAATGGCGGATTCAAAGAGTGAGAGGTGGGCTGCTGATCATAACTGTACCATACTTATTGAGCACATTGGAGTCTCGTTAACTTGTAGTAAGGGTCAGTGTGAACTTGTCGTTATCCTAATGAGAATTGTACGACATCGTACCTAACCTGTGGCATCGCACTTCTCCATTTGACTCGTCATGCGTCACGAATCACTGTCTCCGAATATTGATGATCACACGGCTGACAACTTGAAGGGTCACCCTGCGCCAAGTACTGGTGATTGGTAGTAAGCAAGGGAAGCAAGGTAAGTAAGTTGAAGGTACGAGTCATTTAAAGGTGTTAGGGAAGAAATGAATGACCTAGCTGAGGCCCAGGGCTGGCGCTGAGTGCAATGCATTACCATCTCTATTAGATTTTGAAGGCATTAGTAAGCGGAAGAAGCAAGGGACGAGGTATTTTCCCTGACGGTATCAGTCATGTATCACCTTCCCTATTGGGATTAAGCAACGTTGTCAAATGTCTGCTAGTTAGCTTAACGTAATCCATTAAAAGTACAGTATGGTGATGGGTCTTCATTTAGTGTTTTCCAGCCGTATCAGGGTAGCCTACACTACCTAACAAGGGTCTCGGACAGGCAGTTACACCAGTGCCCCACATCCATTGGATCCTCACGAGCCTGAAAAAACAGCAGAGGTCATTACTTAGTTGATGGGGGCAAAATGTTCACAGAGATGGTGCGTTGAACATAACCAGATCACAGGCTCATAATCACCCCTGCAGACCTTGTAGGTGGTGGTGCACATCAATTCGCAGAGACTATTATGAAAAGTATACTACATGCTAACTTCGTTCGTGCTGCTCACCAACAGGATACTCGAAACAGGACGCCTCATATTCTTGTGGAAGCATCAACAGGAGATTTTTCGGGCAATGTTTCTCGTGGCCAAGTCTGGCCTAGACATTTATGCATACAATGGTGAGACTGTGGAGGAGTTGACTCCCTTTGTGTGCGACTGCCGTGCAACTTTCCGGCAGAGTTTGAAGGTGCGTTAACACATGAAGAAGGAAGGTGTCTGTATCACCAAGATAAGTATCCTGCGTTGTGTTGGCGAGACAGGAGAGCAGGTCATGGACGCTTTACGAGGTGAGCTGAAGAGCATTCGCGTCAAGATTATAATTCCTGAATCATCGTTCAGGACTTCACAAGATTAATGTCGAACCTCGATGTTGTGACCTTTGGGCAATATATGAGGCCTACGAAGCGAAACATGAAGGTTGAGCGATATGTGGAATCTTCCGAGTTTGACTGATGGAAAAAAAAAATAGCTGACGACATGAGTAGCAGGGACTACTTACTGGATGAGTTCAGGACAGTCCTATCCCTGACTCCCTTACCTGGAGTTCTTAGTCGAACGTGCAGGTCGTAGTAGTCAATGCGCGGATGTATCTACGAGAAATCTACATTCACGAATTCTGCTGAGTTTAGATATAAGCATTAATTAGTTGGATATATATATGAGGCGGACGCCAGTTAAGTACAAGTATAGACCTCACTCTACCTCCTCCCTCAATTTGGAACATCATACGCAGGAGTCAATCCCGGGCTGCTCCAATTCCCGTGGCGAAGTCAAACAGACACAATCCTCGAACGTTGTACTGACATATACGCAGTTGTTTTTGGCATGGGTATCCCAAATGCTGATGATAAGACGTGGCGCGATAATCAATGGCGCAGTATCCTTGAACAATAGTACGAGATACCGCACCACCGTCTGTGCATGCCTGCATTAGAGCAGATCTCTAGAATCACAGGAGATCATACCGAAAGGTTAGCCCACAATATCGCCATGAATATATGACTTGTCAAATTCCTAGCGTGATTCGATGAATGTTTTCAGAGAACACAACAAACGAAAGGGGACTCACAGGACAAAATATATGACATGATGTCGGACGATCATTACTACGTAGGTATTGGGCTTCATCTCAAGTTCCTTTCGTTCTTTCAGGTGCTTCCTGAGGACGGCAATGGCGAGGACAACCAAGAAAATATCATAGCATATAACGGGGATGGAAGCATATAACGCAGGCATGACCCCGATGTGGTAAAAAGTCGTGCAGTACTTGATATTTGGAGTTATTATTATTTCTTGCACTATGCAATCAGGTATCAGCTTGCAAAGAACTCGGTCGAGATAGAAGGTTACCTGATATCGCTGAGGGTCGACTCCATAACCATATATTCATCCATATATAGAGCGCAACGATAGGTAAGAACAACCCCAGCAGAAGATAAAGTATGAACTTGGATTGGTTGTATAGGACGTAAAGACGCCAGATGAGAATGACTGCAAATGCAAAATCAGTAAGCGCAAAGGTGGGAGAATGTATAGATACGACTTACCTTCCGCCAAGCAAAGATATACAGAAAAACTCCATTTCATGAACAGAAACATACCATAACCTATTTCAATTTCATGATGAGCAAAGCTAGTTTCAGTTGAATACGATATACTCACAACTAAACAAGAGGTCAGCAGCAGATCAGGTCTAGCTGTAAAACGAACTTCTGACGTACGGCTGAATCTGGGTCAACCTAGAACTCTCTAAAGAAAGAATCGAACTCACTGCTTCAGGGATATAAATTAGACCTCCCCCTAGCGCTAGTCAGTTAATGACAACTTAGTTTGTATCACGTCACGTACAGATGGCGCAAATCCTAGATGTGCGTGTCAACATACAATGTACTATCTGAAGGATACAATCACCGTGACGTACATTACATGGACAATACCAAAATATCGAACCTGACATATCAACAAAAATGGGAAACTATGAAGCACTTTGGCAGGGTGGAGCTCACAGCAAGGTATAGATATGACATCACTGACCACCGTCTTTCCTGCATAACCAGTCAGTTCCGGATCTTCATGTCGTTGGGGTGGAGCTCTAACCCAAACAAACGTGACCTGCGACAATATGATCATGAGTACTTAACGATAATGAAACGGCCCCCTCGTTACCTCTTTCTCGAACTGAAGCACTAGATAATATGACGTTCAGCCGCACTGCAAGGTTCATGAAAGCTACTGACTGTACTCATAGGATATTAGAGTAATGATCGCCACTGGAAAATGAAGTTCAGTACGATGGTTCGTTTCCAACTTGGCTGACGAACCTGATACGATGTTATTCCAGTGAAGAGCATAGAGAGATTTTTCCAGTCCCGACATGAAACTGTGCAGATCAAATGGCGAGTTCAAAGAGTGATGGATGGGTTGCTGATCAACGTACAAATACTTATAGGACAGCCTCGGAATCTCGTTAACTTGTACTATAATACTAAGGGTTGTGTTGATGGTGTCCTAATGAAAATTGTACGACATCGCCCCGAGCTTGTGGCGGCGCACTTTTCCATTTAACGTCATCGAAAGTCGTAAGTTACATATTGATGATCACACGGCTGACAACTCGAAGGGGTCACCGGCATCGGTGGCTGTTACCCCTTCTAGATGATCCTGCCTATTCGACCCCCTTAAGTATTAGGTCGCATTGGCAATTTGGCAGTGCTCGAAAACAACAACTGATCCATATCACTAACCCTTGACAAGCAAGTACACGATCTATGGTCGAATCTCGAAATAAGCGAAGGTTTCGCAGGACCCTGACATGTTGACGTCCGTACGGCAAAGTGATCTCAATAGTGACGAGGAAGACAGCTGCAATCGGCGGAGTACCTATCTACATTTATGAGAAATAAGCAAACTGGGGTCTGTACAGTGTAGAGATCCCGACTTCTTTGGGGGATTCTTGGATCGGGGCCGGTTAGCGCTTTCGTCCATTATCTTGGCTCTTCGTCATGATACCCCACGCACCCAATATTATATTTGTTCTAACTTTCCAGCGCCAGCGATGCACATGCCACTTCAATTTCGACGATGATCAGTTGCTAATAAGTATGTGTCGCATCTCATTCTGAATCGATGCTCACATAAATTGTATCAAGCGGGCTATACATGTTTCTGTCGTTCTGATAATGCTGGATCATCGTTCAGAACTTCGCAACATTAATGTCGAATCTCGATGTTTTGACCTTTGGGCAATATATGAGGGCCACGAAGCAAGACTTGAAGGTTGACCGATGGAAACAAATAGCTGACGACATGGGTTTCTCCTATGTGGCCAACGGTCCTCTTGTCCGCAGTAGCTACGAGGTCAGTCATTCAGTATTTCTCGTTTCGGACGATTCTTCTTACACTTGGTTGCTAGGCTGGCGAATATTTTATACAGAATATGTTGAAAGGAAATGCCACATAGAAGAGGGTGGAGAACATTGTTACACAAGAAGCGTCTACAAATACCCAGACGACATGATCCTGTCCACGATATTGTCTTGCTACTCTTCATCTAATCCACGAGCGGATCCCATCTGCCGTCATTTCCTGAATGATGTGATCCGACCATTGTCAGTATACCCTTACCAGCATCTAAGGATGTTTGGACTGCGAGCTATAAGGATGATATTCAAGTGACAGGAACTACTTACTAGATGAGCTCAGGATAGTCCTATCCTTGACTCCCTTACCTGGAATTCCTAGTCGAACGTGCAGGTCGTAGTAGTAAAACAGATGTATCTACGAGAAATCTACATTCACGAATTCCACTCAGAGCATTTAGTTGAATACTAGGTATCTGAGGCGGACGCTAGTTAGGGGCAAGTATAGACCTCATTCTACCTCCTTCCTCAATTTGGAACATCATACGCAGGTGTCAATCTCGGGTTGCTCCAATGCCGGTGGTGAAGTCCAACAGACACATTCCTCGAACGTTGTACTGACATGTACACAGTTGTCGTTGGCATGCGTATCCCAAATGCTGATGATAAGGCGTGGCGCGATAATCAATGGCGCGGTATCCTTGTACAATATTACGAGATACCGGACCACCGTCTGTACATGCCTGTTTTAGAGCAGATCTGTCTAGAATCACAGGAGATCATACCGAAATGTTTGCCCATAATGTCACCATCATGATTTGACTTGCCAAGTTCCTAGCGTGATTTAATGAATGCTTTCAGAGAACACAACAAACGAAGGGGAACTCACAAAACAAAGTATATCACATGATATCGGACGATGATTACCACGTAGGTGTTGGGCTTCATTTCAAGTTCCTTTCGTTCTTTCAGGTGTCTCACGAGGACGCCAATGGCGAGAACGACCAAGAAAATATCGTAGCATATGATGGGGATGTAAGCATATATCGCAGGCATAGGCCCGATGTGGAAGGAAGCCGTGCAGTACTTCACACTTTCAGTTATTATTATTTCTTGCACTGTGCAGCCACGCATCAGCTTGCAAAGAATTCAATAAAAATAAAAATTCACCTGACATCGCTGAGGGCCGACTCCATAAAAATACATCCACCCCTATATAGAGCACGACGACAGGTAGGAACAACCCCAGCAGAACATAAAGCATGAGCCTGGATTGATTGTATAGAACATAAAGACGCCAGATGAGAATGACTGCAGGTGCAAAATCGGTAAGCGCAAAGGTGTGAGAATGTATGAATATGACTTACTTTCCGCCAAGCAAAAATATCCAGAAATACCCCACTGCATGAACAGAAGCGTACCATGACCTATTTCAATCTCATGGTGAGCAAAGCCAGTTTCAGTTGAATACGATATATTTACAACTAAACAAGCGGTCAGCAGCAGATCAGGCGGAACAAACTTCTGACGTACGGCTGAATCTGGGTCAATCTAGGGCTCTCTAAAGAATCGATACACTCACTGCTTCAGGCTGATAAAGTAGACCTCCCCCTAGCACTAGTCAGTTAATGACGGCTCAGTTGGTATCACGTCACATACAGACGCCGGAAATCCTAGTCAGCGTCAACATACAATGTACTAACTGAAGGATACAACAACCGCGACGTACATTGCAAGGACAATACCAAAATATCGAACCTGACATAGTAACAAAGATGGAAAACAATGAAGCACTTTGGCAGGGTGGAACTTACAACGAGGTATAGATATGCCATCACCGACATCTGTCTTTCCTGCATAACTAGTCAGTTCTGGATCTTCGTATCGTTGGGGTTAAGCTCTAACCCAAACAAACGTGACCTGCAATGATATGATCATGAGTACTCGACGATAATGAAACAACCTCCTCATTACCTCTTTCTCGAACTGAAGCACTAGATAATATTACGTTCAGCCGCACTGCAAGGTTCATGAAAGCTACCGACTATAGTCATAGATCATCAGGGTAATGATTACAACTGGAAAACAACGAAGTTCAGCACGATGATTCATTTCCAGCAAGGCTGACGAACTTCCTATATAGTCACTCCAGTCAAGAGCATACATAGACTCTTCTAGTCCCGACATCTGTGCAGGTAAAATGGTGAATTTAAAGAGTGAGGAATGGGTCGCTGATCACCAACCTATGATATTTATAGGGCAGCATCGGAATCTCGTTAACTTGTAAGGGTTGTGAGCTTGTGATCTCCTAATGAAAATTGTACGACATCGTGCCGAGCTTGCAACACCGCACTTTCCCAGTTGTTATCACGAATCTACCAACGGAAAGGTCATATTGATGATCACATGACTGAATGGTCGCCCTGCGTCACTGCGACTCACCGGTCACCGGTGGCTGTTACAGGGCGACCCTTCAAGTTGTCAGCCGTGTGATCATCAATATGCTTACGACCTTTCTGACCCCGACATGGCCGGAAAACCTCGAATGAGATCCCATCACCATCCATATAAGCTTGCCAAGCAGGTGCATGGCCTAAGGTCAAACCTCGAAATAAGCGAAGGGTTCGCAGGACCTTAACATGTTGATGTCCGTACGGCAAAGCGATCTCTTGCATAGACATAGTTACGATGCCTTCGAGAAAGACAATCGCGATCGGCGAAGTACCCTATCTTACATTTATGAGAATATGAGCAACTTGACTATTTGCGGGACAGAAACGACGGCCTGGCCCTCGAGGTGGGAGTGGAAACCAGGGCGACGAGAGCGGCAGAAAAACCAAGAAAGAAGGGACATGTTTAGGGCTGTGCTTAGTACCAGGATTGTCACATGTGGCACTGTAGGGACCTGTCACAATTATCATATCCAGCTGTACTAAGTTAACCATGTCCCGCAGAGGGTTCCTTAACAGCATCTGAACAACCGAGCCAAGGTACGGACCTGTAGAGTGCTAGTGACAAGCAACTCTGGGTCTGTTTGAAACGCAGCGCCACCACCTACTGGGGTCTTTGTGCGAGATACATGGACCACGGTAGGGGGTGACGCTGCGACTCCGATTTCAGACCCTACCAAAGGAATATTGATGTTTTCTGGGAGAACCTCGACTAGAAGCTTGGAAGAGCAATCCTGCTCGAAACGCAGCGACGCCACCTGAAAAGATCTCTGAAACGGACGCAAAAAGAGTATCACAGGTGACGATGTTGCGACTCCAATGAAGGCACGATATCAGGTGCTGCCCAAAGGAGCACTGTGGATAGCAGCAGGTATTGGGGGTACTGTGTATGTCTGCAACAAGTCCCAAGTGGACTAACAACAGTGTTTTTCGGGGGTGCCTTTCTCATGCGCAGGGATGGGTGAAAGAAATGGCGCAGACCTGTCAAGGGTACGTGGTCGGTGCGCGTATTGTGCCATATAATCAAGATAAGGCACAAACCTAGAGAATGAAGAGCAATTTGGCGATCTGCTCAACACAGCGACACCAACCACAAAGATCTGCAGAAAGGACTCCATAGAGAAAGATGCAGGTAATATGTTGCGACTCCGATGAACGCCCGATATCACCAGGTGCAGCAAAAAGAAGTTACCATTCAGGTTGTGCCCAATATCGGGGGGAGGGCGTGGGTCTGCAATGAGTCAAAAGTGATGCTTATTTGGCAGTGGTGGTGTATTTCGCCTGCATCGGGAGGTGAAAGACATGGCGTAAAACTATCAAGATCAAGGTTACGTGGTCAGTGTGTCATCCAACCAAGGTAAGGTACGAACCTACAGTGAAAAGTATATCCATGATCTGCTCGAAACGCAGTAGCATCAACTGCAATGATCTCTGATGACGCTGCGATTCTGATGGACACCTAATATCAGGTGTTGTCCAGGGATATTGGGCGCGCTGCATAGGAGAGATCAAATATTTGAAGTGAGAGTTTGAAACTCTCGCTTTAACATTTGACTTTTGTCCAGCACTGGGAGGTGGTAAAAAAAACTTGACAGAACCGAAAAGGATAAAAACTCATCAAAAAAAAATTTGGCACCAATAACGAATCAGATCAGCTGGTGTCATATATCGGCAAAGGCGACATGGCCTTCAAAAGCTCTGTGATGCCCTGAGACGAGCACGGTCGAGTTGGCGTTGGGTGGAAGAGCGGATCAAACGAAGGACTTGGAAGTTCGAGATTTTGAGAAATATACCTAGCTATAGATCTAAAGCTCTCTATAACTACAAGTATGCAGTGAGAAAGGTGGCAGCGAAAAATGGAAAAAAAACCTCGAGGACACATGTGGGTCCGGCGTGATGTTAAGTGCCCGGCCACTGTTTTGGTAAGCCTGGGCGTGGGGTGAATCAACTGCCAGTTTTGCTAAACTTCTGAACTTCTGAGCGCAAGTCAACGTCGAAGGTAATTCCTAGTTCTTGACATGTGATAGCTCTAGTACCTGGTGTCGACAACATGCTCTACTTGGTTACGAGCTACTTTCGTCGATGAACAAAGCGATAACAAGAATTACAAAAGAACCAGATGCAAAGATAAGATAGATGTCCAGAAGCTGCAGTGTTACTGCATGCGGGAGAGATGTACAGCAGATAAAAAGAACGAGACGGGTCTGCAATGGAAGGGGGCGTGGCTGTCTGCTGGCTGCACCTGACACGGTAGTATGAACATCAAGAGCAGTAGGTGACACGGACATGAGGGGGCAGCAAGTTGAGTCTGAGATGATGCCGTCTGATCCTGGGGTTGACCTTGCTGGTACTGTGTTTGCGAGGATGTGACACGGGTCTGTGCTTGGCCTTGCGATTGCTGCTGTGTTGGGTGCGTATTGCCACCGACATGTTGAGGGGATATGCAGCAGAGAAAAAGCACGAGAAGAGCCAACAATCGTACAAGTTGTGAACGCACAGATATTTCACCTAGCGTAGCAGTATCAGTACCTGGAACAGGCGGTATCGTGGACGATCCCTGGCCCTGCGACTGGGCTTGCTGTTGTGTTTTCTGTGCCGGCTGAACAATAGACGGAAACGATTAACGGCGATGCGAAACGCACGCAAAGAAATACATACCTTTGTGTCTTTGTACTGTAGGAACTTCGACAATACGAGGACCACGATGAGAGAATATAGACCGCCTTGGGCGTCGCTGGAGTTCAATTGCTCCATCGGTATCGGAGTGAGATTGGCGGAAGAGCGAAGACAAGCGTTCTGGAAGGAATGTGCGAGTACTGCGAGGGTATTCTGCAGGAGAACGAGGATGGGAACCGCGTGCTGCAGAGGACTGAAACTACAAAGATAAGAACAAGAACTGACCAAAAATGCAGACGACTCACCTGGGCACCATTTTGTACGACGTCAAAAAAGCCTTGTGGCACCCGACGAGCTCGAATAGGTGGACGTTGCGTAGCATTACTCTAGAGTGACAGCCTTGAAGTGATTGAAAAGAAGGAACACGTCACGTACGTTCATCAACGGTTTTCGAGTTGGGACCTGGGAGTGGGATTATATTAGTGAGGTTTTTACCGAAGAACCATGAGACTTACAGTAGGAATGCGCAGGAGGAAAGGCCAACTTTTTTGAGGATGGCGTAAACGTCCCATGTGTACGCGTTTTTGTCGCGGCAACCAGTGACTAGCACCTTTGCATCAGGGGAAAGAGTGAATTGCAAAACATCTTCATGTTGGAGGTGTGGTCCAACTGGAAGGTTGGTATTGAGATTCCATAGACGCGCTGTTCCATCATTGACAAGGTGTTTGTGACCTCTCCAAGGATGGCGATCTACTGCCAAGGGAAAGCATTCAAACTCACTCCCAACAGATGTTCCGCTACACTAACATTGACCGATAGACTCTCACTGGCAAGGAGGTGCCCAATCCAATTATCGCGATCTGTTCATGACTAGCCGTCATGTCCGGACAGATTGAGATCTCGAAGACAAGGTATCTAGCCTATAACCGAGCGTACTCATCACTGTCGAGCTCACGAATCACGGGGACACAGATTACTCGCATCAAAGAGAAGGTTGAGGAGCAGTCCGGTGTGCCACCACGACAGCAGAGATTGATCTTCAGTTGGAGACAGATGTGCGTGGTCGCCCTCGCTTCCATCAAATCACGAAAACTGACCGTATCATTCTCGGCTATGACCCAGGCTGGACGACAAGACCGCTAAGGAGTTCAACATCTCCGCAGGATCAGTTCTCCTTCATGTTCTTGCTCTACGTGGCGGCTTTTGAGATCGCGGACGGTTGTTGTGTGTGTCGAAATCGTGTTATAGCAAGGCAGAAAACTCAATCGCAAGCTGTACTTTGTGTTATCAGACATCATCAATATCTGATTTTCACTTCTTATATTACTCTCATCTTGTATCGCCCATCTTCGGGGATGGGTAACCCAGAATGGTAGATATCTCCTTTCTACTCATGCAGCTAATCATTTTCAGGTGGTCTCACGTACTTCTGATGGATCTTCTCCGACGATGTCTGTGTCTAGCTTGGCAGCTCCTACCTCAACGCGATGCTCCAGTCTTCTTGCGGCAGGTTCATATCTGGTACTCCATTCGTCTAATCGTCAACTCTTCAATTATCTAGTCAAGTGACCTATCCATGGAGAGAATACTAGATATTGACTATCACACCCAACCGGATGACATTGAAATATCCGACACCACAATCAGAGAAAGGTTGAACGTTAATTGTACTCGGTGATACCACCCCTGAAGCGTGGAGAAGGACTGATTCGCTCGAAGCCGTGACGGTAGATTCAGTTGTGACTCACAAGTGCGCCATTGATATCATAGGAGAGAATACGACACGAAACATGCGTTTTTGTGTGGTCACGTCGACTCTAATTATCAACTGGAATGTGATGGAACACGTTTCAAGTATTCTTGATGTTGAATGACACGGAGTATAGGAGGCGAAAGAGAAAGTCGATTTGTTACTTGTCTGCTTCCTATCATTGACTAGAGGGGCATTGCAGGGGATAGGTTTGGCGTCGGCTGCTTGTTTGATCCCCTTGCCCTGATCTGTTTGCCAGTAACAACTGCGGGGCAGGCTAAGTGAGCGTTCTCCCCGTTATACTTACGACTATGATTGTTTATTTATCTACCGCAGACGGACCATGGTGCTCCATATGTTCCACAAAATACCCTTCTGTTGTCTGTCATCTGCACGATGTAAGTTGCCCACATCCGATTTAGCTATGAGGATGATATTCAAGTGACAGGAACGTCTTACTGGATGAGCTAAGAACAGTCCCCTCCCTGACTCCTTACCTGGAATTCCAAGTCAAACGTGCAGGTCATAGCAGTCAATGCGCGGATGTATCTATGATGAATTTACATTCATGAATTACACTGAGTCTAGAGACAAGCATTTAGTTGAATAGGTATTTGAGGCGGACGCTAGTCAGGGGCAAGTATGGACCTCACTCTACCTCCTTCAATTTGAAAGATCACACGCAGGTGTCAATCTCGGGCTGCTCCAATGCCGGTGGCGAAGTCCAACAGACGCATTCCTCAAACGTTGTACTGACATGGATGCAGTTGTCGTTGGCATGCGTATCCCAGATGCTGATGATAAGGCGTGGCGCAATGATCAATGGCGCGGTATCCTTGAACAATATTACGAGATACCGCTCCGCTGTCTGTGCATGCATGCATTAGAGCATATCTCTCTAGAATCACAGGAGATCATACCGGAATGTTGGCCCACAATGTCACTATGCTGATTTGACTTGCCAGATTCCTAGCGTGATTTAATGAATACCTTCAGGGAACACAACAAACGAAGAGGAACTCACAGGATAAAGTATATGACATGATATCGGACGATCATTACTACGTAGGTGTTGGGCTTCATTTCAAGTTCCTTTCGTTCTTTCAGATGCTTCACGAGGACGACAATGGCGAGAACAACCAAAAAAATATCGTAGCATATGATGGGGATGGAAGCATATATCGCAGGCATAGGCCCAATGTGGAAGGAAGCCGCGCAGTACTTCAAGTTTGGAGTTACTACTATTTCCTGCACTATGCAACCAGGCATCAGCTTGCAAAGAATTCAATCAAAATAGAAAGTCACCTGAGACCGCTGACGGTCGACTCCACAAAAATATATCCATCCCTATATATAGCGCGACGACAGGTAGGAACAACCCAAGTAGCACATAAAGTATGCGCCTGGATTGGTTGTATAGAGCATAAAGACGCCAGATGAGAATGACTGCAGATGCAAAATCGGTAAGCGCAAAGGTGCGAGAATGTATAGATATGACTTGCCTTCCGCCAAGCAAAAATATCCAGACAGACCCCACTGCATGAACACAAGTATACCGTAACCTATTTCAATTCCATGATGTCAGTGAGTAAAGCTAGTTTCAGTTGAATTCGACATATTCACAACTAAACAAGAGGTCAGCAGCGGATCACGCCGAACTGTAAATGAACGTCTGACGTACGGCTGAATCTGGGTCAATCTAGAATTCTCTGAAGAATCGATACACTCACTGCTTCAGGCATATAAATTAGACCTCCCCCTAGCGCTAGTCAGTTGATGACGCCTCAGTTGGTATCACGTCACGTACAAATGCCGAAAATCCTAGTCAGCGTCAACATGCAATGTACTAACTGAAGGATACAACCATCGCGACGTACATTGCAAGGACAATACCAAAATATCGAACCTGACATAGCAACAAAGATGGAAAACCATGAAGCACTTTGGCAGGGTGGAACTCACAACAAGGTATAGATATGCCATCACCGACATCTGTCTTTCCTGCATAACTAGTCAGTTCTGGATCTTCATGTCGTTGGGGTGGAGCTCTAACCCAAACAAACGTGACCTGCAATGATATGATCATGAGTACTTAACGATAATGATGAAATGACCCCTCGTTACCTCTTTCTCGAGCTGAAGCACTAAATAATATTACGTTCAGCTGCACTGCAAGGTTCATGAAAGCTACCGACTATAGTCATAGATTATCAGGGTAATGATTACAACTGGAAAACAACGAAGTTCAGCACGATGATTCAGTTCCAACAAGACTGACGAACCTCCTATACAGTCACTCCAGTCAAGAGCATAGAGAGATTCTTCTAGTTCCGACATGAAACTGTGCAGATAAAAAGGCAAATTCAAAGAGTGAGGGATGTGTTTCTAATCACCAACTTACAATACTTATAGGACAACATCGGAATCTCGTTAATAAGGGTCGTGAACTTGTGGTGTCCCACTGGCAATGAAAATTGTACGACATCGTGCCAAGCTTGTGGCACTGCACTTTGCCATTTGATATCACGAATCAGTTATTCGCTACCAACGGAAAGGTCGCAACTGTATTGATGATCACACGACTGACAAATTGAAGCTTGAAGCTTGAATTCGAAGGGTCACCTTGCGGCTGTTACACTAGGGTGGGCCTTCAAGCTGTCAGTCGTGTGATCATCAATATATATACTTACAACCTTTCCGACCCCGACATGGCTAGAAAACACCAAATGAAGTCCCATCACCACCCATATAATGGTGACAAGCAAGTGCGTAATCTACAGTGTTGCACATGACATTGCAGTACGAGTTTTTGAAAAATTCGGCCTCGCTGCTCTTGTCGGGACTTTTGCCTCCATATTAGGCAAAGATACTTTCCGCGCGCTTGACTGCATGTACCATGTGGATGCAAAAGGCAGCGAGGCCCAGATTTTCAAAAACTCGCACTGCAGTTTCATATGCAACGTCGAACGCCGAAATAAGCGAAGGGTTCGCATGGGACCTTGACATATTGACGTCCGTACGGCAAAGCGATCTCTTGCATAGACATAGTTACGATGCCTTCGAGAAAGACAATCGCGATCGGTGAAGTACCCTATCTTACATTTATGAGAATATGGGCAACTTGACTATTTGCAGGACAGAAACGACGGCCTGGCCCTCGATGTGGTAGTGGAAAGTATGACGACGAGAGTGGCAGAAAAACAGAGAGTAGGGACGTTCTTAGGGCTGTGCTTAGTACCAGACCGTCTCATGTGGACCTGTCACAATTATCATATCCAGGTACTGAGTTAACCATGTGTTCCTTAACGGTGTCCGAACGGCCAAGCCAGGGTACGGATCTGTAGAGTACCAGTAGCGAGCAACTCTGCGATCTGTTTGAAACGCAGCGCCACCAGCTGGGGTCTTTGTGAGAGATACACAAACCACAATAGGCGATGACGCTGCGACTCGGATTTCAGACCCTGCCGAAAGGAACATTGATGTTTTCTGGGAGAACCTCGACAAGGCATGCAACCAGGCCAAGGCACGAACCTAGAAGCTTGGAAGAGTAACCCTGCGATCTGCTCGAAACGCAGCGACGCCACCTGCGAGGATCTCTTGAACGGACATCTCAAGATGATTACCGCAGGTAATGATGCTGCGACTCCGATGAAGGCACGATATCAGGTGCTGCCCAAAGGAGCACTGTGGGTAGCAGCAGGTATTGGGGGTACTGCGCGTGTCTGCAACGAGTCCAAAGTGGACCGATGTCAGTTTTTTTTTTGGGGGTGCCTTTCTCATGCGCAGGGAAGGGCGAAAGAGATGGCGCAGACCTGTCAAGGGTACGTGGTCAGTACGTGTACTGTGCCATACAACCAAGACAAGGCACGAACCTAGAGAATGAAGAGCAATTTGGCAATCTGCTCAACGCAGCAACACCGACGGCAAAGAACTCTAGAAAGGACTCTATAGAGAAAAATGCAGGTGACATGTTGCGACTTCCGATGAACGCCCGATATCAGGTGCAGCAAACAGGAGTTACCATTCAAGTTGTACCCAATATCGGGGGACCGCGTGTGTCTGCAATGAGTCCCAAGTGACGCTTTTTTGGCAGTGGTGGTGTATTTCTCCTGCACCGGGAGGGAAAGACGAGGCGTAAAACCATCAAGGTTACGTGGTCAGTGTGTGATCCAACCAAGGCAAGGTACGAACCCACAGTGAAAAGTATATACATGATCTGCGCGAAACGCAGCGACACCAACTTCAGTGATCTCTTCAACTAGTATGTGCTATCACTGCAGGTGATGACGCTGCGACTCTGATGAACACCTAATATCAGGCGCTGGCCTAAGGAAGGAGCATAAACAGCAGCAGATATTGGGGGCGCCGCATAAGAGAGATTAAATATTTGAAGTCGGACCCAGAGTTTCAAACACTCACTTCGAAGAACATTTGACTTTTGTCCTGCACTGAGAGGTGGTAAAAAGGTACTCGACAGAACTGAACAGGATAAAAACTCACCAATAACGAACCAGATCAGCTGGTGTCATATATGTGGAAAGGCGACGTGGGTGGAAGAGCGGAACAAGCGAAGGACTTGAAAGTTCAAGATGTTATTGTTTGAGAAATGTATCTAGCTATACTATAGCTAGGTACATACTCTTAGAGAACCTTGAATCTGTAGCCACTACAAATCAAAGGCACTCTAAGAGAATGCAGTGAGAAGGTGGCAACAAAAACCGGATAAAAAACTTCGAGGACACATACTATTTAAGTAACGGGTCCGGCATAATGTTAAGTTGCCCGAGCGTGAGGTGAATCAACTGCCAGTTCTGAACTTCTGAACTTCTGAGCGCAACGTCGAAGGTAATTCCTAGTTCTTGACAGCTCTGGAATGATGTTGAGTCTTGACAACATGCTCTACTTGGTTACGAGCTACTTACTTCGTCGATGAACAAAGCGATAACAATAATTACAAAAGAATCAGATGCAAAGGTGAGATGGGTGTCCAGAAGCCGCAGTGTTAACGCCCATCTGCACGCGGGAGAGATGCACAACAGAGAAAAAGAACGAAACGGGTCCGCAATGGAAGGGACGTGGCTGCCCGCTAGCTGCACCTGGCGCAGTAGTATGAGCATTGAGAGCAGTAGGTGTCGCAGACGCGGAGGGAGCGACAGGCGGAGTCTGGGGTTAACCTTGCGATCGACCTTGCTGGTGTTGTATTTGCGACGATGGCAACAGTAATGCACTGATGATGGTGAGAGAAGGAAAGTTCATTAAAAGTCTGAATTTCAGGTAAGTTGAATTGTCGAAGTTGGATCTTTGCTCGTTCAACTTGTCCTAGAACACATAAATTAGCTTCGAGTGGAGAAATTGGGCACCGGCTAATATTGGTTGGCAACTTGCAACACTGAGTGAAGTTATTTTCATGGAAAAATAATCACGTGATCGAATCACGTAATCACATATGTTTTGACATTTGAAGTTTGAACACGACCTTGCGGGAATGTACAAGCTCATGTATCAACAATACAAGTTACCTGAGATTTCTCCCGAGTATAAATGCAGTCATGTTCGGTAGGAGCACAATTATGTACATGTGCGTCTATCGTTCTCGCACTCATCAATTTACTGATGAAGGTGGGTGAACAATTGTCCGCTCCGTCGTCCACCATGTCGCTCTAACCGTATCTATCAGTGGCATGTTGGCACGTATGCCTGCATTGCTTGGTAAGCATCCGCGAGGATTGTCTGATGCCGTCTGCACCGAAACCTCGTCTGACCATCACCCTGGTAGCTCCCCCTAGCTCGCTTCAAGTGAAGAATCATGACATTCTGAATGCAGACACGAGTCTGCCCGATGACCGACAATATGAATTTTGATGGTGTCGAGGGCTGGAACCCGGAGAACTGGTGCAATGCGACTTTGATAGCTGCAATCAATGGATACAGGCTTGTCTTGTTTCAACATGCTTCTATCACCGCGGCTGATTTCGTTTTGGATAGTTTCATCTTGAATGTGTTAGTTTGCTTGATGCCCCTGAGGCAGATTGGTTCTGCGGTGACATGTGCAGCAGTGGCACCAGCTCGCAGAAGAAGACAAAATGACTTTTTCAAATCTAAAAGTCAGATATGCTCAGGGAGGGCCTGTGAGGGTCGTAAGGGCATAAGGTACACTTTTTCCCGAGCGGGTACCTCTTGGCAACGCACAGCGAACCCCTAGTTTCCGACATAACTCCTGTGACGTGTCCTTCCAATGTATTAAATACAAGATGTCCCCTTATCTGAGCAATTCGCTCTACATTCCCGTTCTTGAGTTGCTCATCCTCTACTAGTAGTAGAGCATGTTGTCAATCGCCAACGTTGCTTGGCTGAACTTACTATGCCTTACAGGTGTCGGAGTCTATCTGGTAAAGCGGGTGGTCATCAGGAAGAATCCTGCACCGTATCCACCTGGTCCCCGGGGATGGCCTCTCATTGGCAATGTTTTAGATATGCCTCGCATCAAGCCCTGGCTCACATTTACTGAGTGGGGTCAGAAGTATGGTGAGTGCCTCTCTTTTTCATGCATTTTCATAAGTCTTATCTGTAGGTGATATCACGCATATCGAGGTTCTGGGTCGGCACATAATTGTGCTAAACTCTACCAAGACTGCATTGGAAATGATGGACAGTAAAAGCCTTTTGTATTCTGACCGTCCTATTCTTCCTATGGCGGGCGAACTTGTTGGCTGGAAGGACTCTTTGCCTTTCCTTCCTTATGGTGACCTTTTTCGCCAGCACCGCAGGAACTTCCATCGGGTCATCGGCAGTCGCGCCGCAGTGGACGTATACAACGTGGTCGAGGAAGTTGAGACTCACCGATTCCTGAAGCGCGTGCTTGCGGAACCCGACCAGCTGCAAGAGCATATCCGACAGTGTGTATTATTTGTCCTCGCAATGACATGATCTTGAATGTTTACCATAGCACTGCTGGCGCTGTCATTCTGCGCATCTCTCATGGTTACGAAGTGAAAGAGAACAATGATCCCTTCATTGACCTTGCAGACCGCGTTGTAACCAGTGCCTCGCAGACTACAGCTCCCGGTGCTTTCATGGTTGATATTCTACCGTTCTGTAAGCTATATTATTCCGCCGTTTGCATTTGCTTTCGATGACATTGCTATTTCAGTGGCAAAAGTCCCTACGTGGTTCCCCGGTGCTGGCTTCAAACGCCTAGCACGTGAATGGCATGAGATCCTCGAAGAAATGGTGTCTGCACCCCACAAGTTCGTCAAAGATCAGATGGTGACTTGTTTGCAGTTTTGCAATCATGTGTTGAAGTTTAAATTTAACAGGCTGATGGCACCGCCCCCATGTCTTTCACCTCGAATCTCCTAGAAGGCTGTGATTTGTCTGCGGAAGAGGAACACACTGTGAAATGGTCTGCTGTTTCCCTGTACGGTGGTGGTTCCGACACGGTTAGTCCTTCCCTACAACATCTTCTGAGAGTGCCAAACCTATTTCCTCAGACTGTTTCTGCAATCTACTCGTTTTTTCTAGCTATGACACTTTTCCCTGATGTAAAGAAGAAAGCTCAGGCTGAAATAGATGCTGTTGTCGGTCCTGACCGTCTTCCTACCTTTGCCGACCGCGACTTCCCTTCCCTATACTGATGCGCTTGTCAAAGAAGTCCACCGCTGGAACGTTGTCATTCCTACAGGTATTTGGATCTCGTTTATGACACTTCTATTTGACGACGAGTCTCCCACTGACAGGATTCCCCCACTGTGTGGCTAAAGACGATATCCATGACGGGTACTATATTCCGAAAGGCTCCTTGATAATACCTAACGCTTGGTTAGTACTCCCCTTCGAATGATGAACAGAGTGTAATGTTCATCATTGTGGTAGGTTCATGCTCAACGATCCACGGACATATGTGGACCCCTCACAATTCAATCCTGAACGCTTCCTGGCTAAGGATGGAAAGGATCCCGAGATGGAGCCTCGAATGGCCTGCTTCGGCTTTGGTAGACGGTAAGCATAAAGTCAGTTCTGAATCTGATCGGAATGCTGATTTTCTGTTCCGCAGTATTTGCCCAGGTGTGTCCAACTCGCACCAGTTAACTAACAGTATTCTGACATTTGCTTGCTTTTTGTGTACAGGTCTCCACCTTGCTGACGCCTCCATTTGGATATCCATCATGATGTCATTAGCCGTGTTTGATATTTCAAAGGTTGTCGAGAATGGTGTTGAGATCACCCCCGAGGTTGAAGCCTTACCACTGGGTACGATCAGGTACGTCGCATATCTTGTTACGTCCAGCACTGGTCTGGATTAACACACTGCAAGCCACCCCAAACCTTTCAAGTGTTCAATCACGCCTCGCTCTGCAACTGCCCTTGGGCTCATTCAACAAGATGCTAACTATTAAGTTCACGATGGTGAGATACACGGGGATAAGACACTTTGCGTGCGTCATAATTTGTACAAGAGTTGTGCAATATGATTGTTGGAGTTGAGTGCATAGGGAATCATTTGCTTCCGCGGAACTCTTGTAGACATCAACGAGACTATGTACTCATAATATTAACCTCGACATTCCACATCAGCTTGTCCTGTATCCGCCCGATCTTTGCATATTCACGGGGGCTGCTGGTCCTGAGGCCAAGTTTCGGTGGATATCTGGTTAGTCTCTTTTCAGAACCAATCAGCTACATCGATTCCCCTCTGGCAGACTCGAGGGGCTATGTGCCGAGAACAACCACTTACCCGCTGCAAGACTACATCCGCGTATTATCGCGGTCAAGTTAGTCGATATTGGAAGCCCAGAACGATAACACAAGGTGAATTTGTTGCGTCAACGTACCATTTTACCCCAGTCGTACATTAGCTTCGCAGCAGTTGCCCGAGAGAGCGGGTCTCAACTGACGGTGTATACACGACAGTGTCACATCGCTCTTGATCTTTCGAACTCTGGCAATAAAATCTTGATGTTTTTGGACCTCAGCACTTGGCGTCACAACCATTCAGATGTACGTCCAAGTCGAATTCCAAGGTAAGTAAGATTGAACAAAAAGGCTGAGCGAGAATAGTTGTTGCTGAAACCCTCGCATGTCTGCGAGGTTGTGCGGGCTGGTGAGAGGAGGGAGAAAGTCGTAGATGAGCGTGTACTTGAGAATGGTTGAGGCTATGGAAAGGTGATCTCAGTGTCGTCTCCATACAATTTTAATATAAACTGTTCACGCGTCCGTTGGCGTTCCAAATGATGGAGAGCGAGAAACGAAGAATGCTGCATCAAATGAAATATTTTGGGCCATCCAGACACCCGGACGGGACATGCTTCTAGCGACGGCATGAGATCAAAATTGATAGCATCGAAACCAACCCGACATTGAGGAAGTGATGAAATAACATACACACATTTGCAGCGTGAACAAAGCGATTACAATAATTATTAAAGGACCAGATGCAAAGATGAGATAGGTATCCAGAAACTGCAGTGTTAATGCCCGTCTGTATGCGGGAGAGATGCACAACAGAGAAAAAGAACGAAACGGGTCCGCAACGGAAGGGGACGTGGCTGCCCACTGTGTGCAGCTGGCGCAGTAGTATGAGCGTTAAGAGCAGTAGGTGTCGCAGACGTGGAGGGGGCAGCAGGCTGCGTCTGCGATGATGACGCCTGAGCCTGCGATTGACCTTGCGATTGACCTTGCTGGTTCTGTGTTTGCGACGATGTGGCATGGGTCTGTGCTTGGCCTTGTGGTTGCTGTTGTGTTGGGTGTGAATTGCCACCGGTGTGTTGAGGGGATGCGCAGCAGAGAAAGAGCACGAGATGAGCCAACAATCGTACAAGTCGTGAACGCGCAGGTCTTGCATCTGGCGTAACAGTATTAGTACCTGGAACAGGCGGTGCCGTGGGCGATCCCTGGCCGTGCGATTGGGTTTGCTGCTGTGTGTTCTGTGCCGGCCGAGCAACATACAAAGCCTGGAAGGAAATGATTAAATCACGGCGACGCAAAACGCATGCGAATAAATATATACCTTTCTGTCTTGTACTGTAGGAACTTCGACAATAGGAGGACCGCGAGAGAAGATGGACCCCCTGGGGCGTTGCTGGAGTGCAATTGCTCCATCGGCATCGGAGGGAGAGTGGCGGAACAATGACGACCAGCGTTCGAGAAGGAATGCCCGAGTACTGCGAGGGTATTGTGCAGGAGAACGACTATGAGTACCGCGTACTGCAGAGGACTGAAAGTACAGGCGTAAGAATAAGAACTGGTCAAATAGGCAGACGACGCACCTGAGCACCATTTTGCACGCCGTCGAAAAAGTTTTGTGGTAGTCGACGGGCTTGAATAGGTGGATGTTGCGTAGCATTGCTCTAAAGTGACAACCTTGAAATGGTTGAAAGGATCAAAGAATACGTTACGTACGTTCATCAACGATTTTCGAGTTGGGACCTGGGAGTGGGATATTAGGATAGTTTTACTGAAGGACGATAAGATTTACGTTAGGAATAGACGGGAGGAGATCTTCAAGGCCGGATGTTTTGAGGATGGCGTGAACGTCCCATTTGTACGCGTTGCCGTTTTTACAAGCAGTGACTAGCACCTTTCCATCAGTGGAAAGGGCTGCGCAGTGCAAAAAATCTTCATGCTTGAGGGGTGGTCCGACTGGGAGGTTGGTGTCGAGATTCCATAGACGCGCTGTTTTATCCCATGATACACTTGCAAGGAAACGGTTGTTCTGAGACAAGGAGATGACGTCGACAGAGCCGATGCCATGACCTTCAAGCATGGCTGCCAAGTGGCAGTGTCAAATATCCTAATAAGGTCATATGAACCGGAAAAAAGCTTCTTCCCTTCTGCAAACTGGATGATCTGTCTTTGCATCCCAGATTTTTACTGCACACTTCCCCATCTCCGCCTGTCGCCAGTTTTGATGAGTCAGGCGAGTATATTACCGCCCACACCCATTTGTGCCCGGTTTTGATTGTCAGGATAGTTTTGCCGCTGTCGACATCCCAGGATCCACTCGCTACTCGCTCACCATCTGCACTCCAGCACAATGTAAACACAACATTGGTGTGTCCTGTCCATTTTGAAATGACCTTCCTCGTCTCAATATCCCACAACCTCACACTGTAATCGCTGCTTCCGCTTGTAATTGTCTTTCCATTTGGAGACAACGCCATGAACCGCACTCCATTATTCCCGTCCTGCCATTCCTCGCCTATCTGTGCACCGCTCTTTAGGTCCCATAATCGGAGCGAGCCATCCGATGAACCTGTGATGATGCGTCGTCCGTCAGGCAAGTGCACAACACCGTGTACCTGTCCGGTATGACCTCGCATTGTCTGGCGTGGCATGATCGCTGGCGTCTCACTTGCGGAGGAAGACATGGTCCGCGCTAGGAGGTTCAACGTTCAACTACAACAGATCGTGTATACGAGAGAAGTCTGCCGGGATCTCGGAATTAGACCAGGTTATTCGGTAACGGCAATGATTTCTGCTGAGTCCAGGGGTCTATATCCTTTCAATTTGATGCTTGTCAGAATCACACAAGCCATGGGTCACGATGCAGTGTGCTTACAGGATTCAATTGATGAGACGGATAACGTATGCAGGTGCTGCGAAATTCGAGAATACGCCAGAGATCTTTGTGGGTATCTGAAGTCGCTGGTAAGCGAGTCATCAGCTTTAACTGCCTGCAGTATCACTCACGGGAAGCACCTTGCAGATGAGCCCAGTGCTCAATTACCAGAGATCAATGGGTGTCTGGTTGGGAGTTCAGGAAGTTGGGCAGTCGTTCGTTTATGCCGTTTGTAAAGCTATGTTCTATGCGTTATCCTCGTGTTCGCTTTACAGCAATGGACTTGCTGTGTAAATGAAGCGCTCAGGTCTTCGACCAGCGCTACTTATGTGCTGTGCATCTTCCCATACGTAAGGACTACGTTCATGGCTATGACAAACATTCGACAGCGTCCCGCGCTCCCTCTGCATTCCGTACATGTCTTCCAGCCAATGTTCAAACTCCCACATACCCCATATGTAGTTTTAAATGTGTATGAGAAAGTATGGCAAGCTGATAGGTGAGCGATACATGTCAAGGGTGGTCATTGAATATACTGATACGGTGCAGACACTCGGAAGTTTGGATCGCCCCTTTCCCGACGGGTGAAGAGTTGTGCCAACACCACGTTGACCCCATGATGCGTTCTTTCGTTGCCCTTTGATCCCGGTAGGACAATCATACAAGACTAGTAATATCTCTCTTCCATGTGGCTTTTGACTTTGCGTCTGCTTTCCATCTGTACGTACGTCGTGCAGAAATGCCCCACCAAAGCTTATGTTTATCGAAGGCAGCAATCAGGAATTCTTCCGCGAGAGTTTTATATGGTACACTAGTGTCGGCACACGGCTCATTATCCTTTGACAGTTTTATCCATGTCCTCCACCTGGACGCAACAATTGCTCTACTACCACCGCTCTCCACGCCGAAGGGTCTGGAATGAAGAACATGATAAATCGTCTCTTTTCTCGCTCCTCTGCTCCCCAAGGCCATACTCCTCGTCCACTCAGGATTCCCCTTGTGAATGTTTTTGCGACCCTCAGCAAAATTCAAATATGTAAGTTTTCCTAACCTTTCGACATCCATCTTGTGATGCTGATATTGTCTCGTAGCGCACTGCTAACGCCCACAGTGGAAAAGGGCATAAGTTGGCGCACCTACCACATCTTCCTCGCCAGGAAGCCCACGCTGGTGCCGCAAGCAGCAGCATGCCATTAGCAGGGACACCTAGTGTGATCATGTTGCAGACCGCAAGTACTAATGCGGCTACTAGTAACAGACCCCCTTCCCCGTCGGAGGTTGAACATGTTCCAGACATCCAGACATACGCTGCTTTGCAGTTCTCACAAGGTGGTTCCCGCGTCTTTCATGTATTAGAGTAGATATCACGGTGTCACCACATGTACTGAGTATTTGAAGACACGTGCAATTCGATGTTGCTCCCACTTAATGACTGCCATTGTACTAAGATACGCAGCGTCCAGATCAGAGAAAAAGTATTATCGGCAGGTTTCGAACTTGCACCACCCAGGAGAAACAGACTTCGAATCTGTTTATAACTCGGTCATGAGTCATATGGTTGGCATTCGAAGACTTCTCCACGAGTTCATGCCCAAGTTGTTGGCGGGTTTCGAACCTGCACGACTTAGGAGGAACAGATCTGGAATCTGTTAACCACTCGGCTAAGACTATTTAAGATAGATCGACGAGTTCAAGCTAAGATTAGAATCGATAGTATAGAATCCAACCCGAGATCGAGGAAGTTGGGAAATCGAATACACATTCCTGGCATGGACAAAGCGATAACAATTATTACAAAAGAACCAGGTGCAAAGATGAGATGGGTATCCAGAAGCTGCAGTGTTAATGCCCATCTGCATGCGGGAGAGATGCACAACAGAGAAAAAGAACGAAACGGGTCCGCAATGGAAGGGGACGTGGCTGCCTGCTGGCTGCAGCTGGCGCAGTAGTATGAGCGTTAAGAGCAGTAGGTGTCGCAGACGTGGAGGGGATGGCAGGCTGAGTCTGCTATGATGAAGCCTGAGCCTGCGATTGACCTTGCTGGTGCTGTGTTTGCGACGATGTGGTATGGGTCTGCGCTTGACTTTGCGATTTCTGCTGTGTTGGGTGTGGATTGCCACTGGCGTGTTGAGGGGATGCGTAGCAGAGGAAAAGCACGAGATGAGCCAACAATCGTACGAGTCGTGAGTGCGCAGGTTTTGCACGTGGTGTGGTAGTAGCTGGAGCAGGTGTGCCGGAGGTCGAGGCATTGAAGGACTGATTTGTGATGATCACACCTTGGCTTGGCTGTGCGATTGTTGCTGTGGCCGTTTCGCCTTGTCACGTTTGGGCCGGCGAGCAACAAACAGTGACTGACAGCAAATCGTTGAACCACGGCAATTAGAAAAGTGTGGCAAGAACAACATACTTTTTTGTCCTGCACTGCAGAGACTTCGACAAAAGGAGGACCGCGAGAGAAGATGGACCGCCTTGGGCGTTGCTGGAGTGCAATTGCTTCATCGGTATCGGGGCGAGAGTGACGAAAGAGCGATGAAAAGCGTTCGAGAAGGGGTGTGTGAGTATTGCGAGGGTGTTGTGCAGGAGAACGAGGATGGGTACCGCGTGCGGCAGAAGACTCAAAGTACAGAGGTAAGAACAAGAACGGGTCAAAAATGCAGACAACTCACCTGGGCACCATTTTGCACGCCGTCGAAAAAGTCTTGTGGTATTCGCCGCGCTTGAATAGGAGGACGTCGCGTAGCATTGCTCTAGAGTGACAACCTTGGAGCGGTTGAAAAGAGTAAGGAATATAACACGTACGTTCATCAATGACTTTTGAGTAGGGACCTGGGAGTAGGATATTAGGGTAGTTTTTACTGAAGGACCACAAGTTTTACATTAGGAATAGAGAGGAGATCTTCAAGGCTAGCTTTTTTGAGGATGGCGTGAACGTCCCATATGTGCGCATTTTTGTCGCAGCAACCGGTGACTAGCACCTTTCCATCAGGGGAAAGGGCTGCGGAGTGTAAAAAATCTTCGTGCTTGAGGGGTGGTCCAACTGGGAGGTTTGTGTCGAGATTCCATATACGCGCTGTTTTATCGAGTGATGCACTTGCAAGGAGGCGGTTGTTACAAGACAAGGAGATGAATCTGACAACGTATGTGTGACCTTCAAGGATGGCGATCTGCTGCCAAGTGGCAGTGTCGAATATCCTAATCGGGCCTATTGAACTGGAGAAAAGCTTCTTCCCGTCCGATGTCCATGCCAAGCTGTAAACTATGTCATCGTGTTTGAGTGTGTTGAGAAGCTCGCCTGTCTTTACATCCCAGATTTTTACGGCGTTCTCATCGTCTCCGCATATTGCAAGTTTTGATGAGTCAGGCGAGTACATCACCGCATACACCCATTTATGCCCGGTTTTAATTGTCAGGATAGTTTTTCTGCTGTGAACATCCCAGATTCTTGCTGTCCCATCCCAGGATCCACTCGCCACTCGCTCACCATCTGGACTCCAACACAATACGCCCACAACTCTGGTGTGTTCTGTCCATTTTGAAATGACATTCCTCGCCTCAACGTCCCACAACCTCACACCGTAATCACCAACTCCGCTTCCACTTGCAATTGTCTTTCCGTTTGGAGACAATGCCATGGACCACACTGTGCTATTCTCGTCCCGCCATTCCTCGCCTATCTGTGCACCGTTCTCAAGGTCCCATAGTCGGAGTGACCCGTCATCCGAACCTGTGATGATACGTCGTCTGTCAGGCAAGTGCACAACACCGTTTACCCAGCCGGTATGACCTCGCATTGTCTTGCGTGGCGTGATCACTGGCGTCTTACTGGTGGAAGAAGTCATGGTCTGTGCTCGGAGGTCAACTACGGCAGATCGTGTATACGAGAGAAGTCTGCTGGGATCTTGGAATCAGGCTAGGTTATCCGGTAACGGGAATGATTTTTGGTGAGTCCAGGAGCCTGTCTCCTTTCAATTTGATACATGTCAGAATCATACAAGCCATGGCTCACGATACAGTGTGCTTGCAGGATTCGATCCTCAATGACGAGACGGATAATGTATGCAGGTGCTGCGAAATTCGAGAATACGCCAGAGATCCTTGTGGGTATCTGAATTCGCTGGTAAGCAAGTCCTCAGCTTTAACTGCCTATAGTATCACTCACGGGAAGCACCTTTCAGACGTGCCCAGTGCTCGATTACCGGAGATCAATGGGTGTCTGGTTGGGAGTTAAAGAAGTTGGGCAGTCGTTCGTTTATGCCGTTTGTAAAGCTGTGTCCCATGCATTGTCCTCGTGTTTGCTTCACAGCAATGGACTTGCTGTGTATATGAAGCGCTCAGGTCTGCGACCGGCGCTATGCGCATCTTCCTATACATATGGACTACATTGATAGTTCTAACTATCATTCGACAGCATCCTGCACTTTTCCATTCCGCAAGTTTCTTCCGGCCTATGTTCCAGCATATACCGGACGTCCTGATCTCAACAATGTCACCTTAACGGGGTTGGCAAGCCGATAGGTGAGCAATCACGCATGTCAAGTCTGAATGCTTATCTATATCCATGGGCGCCAAACCTCTACCCTGGCTGGGTGCTTATCGACATTCGGTATTGAATCCGCGAAACTTCTTGGCTACGCTGCACAATCGATGTTGAGAACGGCCTGGGATGGTGGCGAGACAGTCGACCTTCTGTTCGCCTAGCACCATGTACCGGCAGCTGCCGGATTTTCTCCACGTATTCAAGCCTTTATCAACTTCCTGTAACCTGAAAGCAGGACTGGCCATTCTCCATCGACCTTAGAGATTTCATCGCTGTGCTCCTTCATCCGTACGTACTGGAACTTTGTATTTCAGACGTTGTTCCGTTGCTTCTGCTCGCCCGATTACACTCAATAAAACAGTTAACCCGATAAATTTTCACCGTGATCCAATTCGTATTGTGTTGCAAGACCAGCTCATGACCAATGCGGAGAAGATTAAGTCCAGTGGCATGGACAACAAGATTGTACGTGTTAAATTCCCTTCGTTGCAGTTCCTGCGCTCATTTGCCATGAAGACATCTTCGATGTGTTGATGACGCGTAATCTGTCTCGGGTCACGTACGACCTAGACTCCATCCAAATGCACCCCGAATGGATCTCTTCCTATTCAACATATGAGCCTTTGTCAGTCTTCACAAGGGCATTGAGTGTTGAGCTCTCCTGAGCTCCCTATCATGAACTCATCTTTACATCTGGCCTTGCCGTTATTTATTTGCCAGTAACACCCGCAGGGCCATCAGTTTCCGTTGCCAGCGAATCCTTTGAGCACACACCATTGAAAGCGCAGCTGCACCAAGCTCCGCGGAAAGGGTTTTGGTTTGTAGAGCAGGGCACTGAAGGTAGAGGCTTGCTCCCGCATATAGGGCTGTCCCAGCGACGGTGAGGTATACTGCGCACGGTCCATCTGTAGACGCAAAAATATATCTCGGAAAAAAAACATGGCAATGATGGCATGCACGTACAGTGAGTACCGCAAGTACTAAATGGTTATGCCATTCATCCTCAGCCTGCGACTCTGCGAGAGACGGAGGTTGGCAGGCAATCGGTAGGAGGTGACACTGCGCACAGGACCATGCGGCCGAATATAGGCGAAAATCCACCATTCGAACGCAGTCAATGATTCGCTCGTTGTTCTCTCTTCTGACTCTCATGTCCGTCGCATCGACTATCTCAATCTTTAAGGCCTGTGTGAACAGTGGTGGTTGCGATCGATCACTGGTTGACTCACTGCTTACTACTCAGTACTCAGGTTCGATAGCCTGCGCAGTCACTGATACGCTGATCGGAACACCCCAGGAATCGATTCGACGCGCACGATTCTCGTTGTGGGGCTCATGGCTAGCATGACTATGAGCTTGATATCCGTTGGACTCAAGCCTGAGGCTGTCGTAGCTTGGTCGTAGTTGCACCAAGTCCTTTGCATCACAACTTGAAGTGCCAGTGCATGTAAAGTTAAAGCTTGGACATTGATTACTTCGCTGATCAGACCACTTTTCGCTAAAACATCTATACGTACGTAATTTTGCAACAGGATCCATTTCTGCAAGTGACGCCTCTATGGTTCTGCAGCATTGCTACTACAAATCCTACATTCGAATCCCTCGACCGGCCGGCAACAACCTTTCCCTTACTTCCACTGTCGCTGGAAAGTATCTTTAGAAAAGCATGGATGCTCGTCCAAGAGTAATTTACCTCCCGGATACCATGGCCAACTGGCCTTGGCCTCGCGCAATGAGTCCTCATTATGAAGCGGTGAAAGCTGAAGTCGACGCTTCGTTCCGCAATTTCAAGGATCTCAGTCCTGAGTCGCAAGAAGCGTTCAACAAATACGATTCTGGTTTGACCAATGTTTTTGCTAGTCAACCTAAAGAAGATTGACACCCACTATCCTTGTAGCCCGTTTAGCAGCATTGGCTTATCCCAACGCATCAAGAGGTTCGTGTTTGACCCTAGCTAGGGCCATACGAAACCTCACATCCCTGATTCTTATCCCTACAACATAGAACATCTTCGAATTGGCTGCGACTTCATTAATGTCCTCGGCATTGTGGATATGTACACCGACATTGAGAATGCAACAGTTACCGAGGCAATGGTGGGCATCGCCATTGATGCCCTACACAATCCTCATAAGACACGACCAGAAGGCGAATGTATCCTCGGTGAAATCGTACGACAGCAAGTATCTTTAAATTGTTTGATCATGCATGCTGAAGTCTAATGAATTTTTGCATAGATTTTGGGCTCGTGCGATTCAGACCACAAGCCTGCCTTTTCAACGTCACTTCGTTTATAGCTATACTGCATACCTTCGTGCAGTGGTTGTTGAGGCTCTTGACCGCGACGAGGCTCGTTGCCGTAGTATTGGTGATTATATCAAGCTCCGGCGGGATACATGTGCTGCAAAACCTGCCATCGCATTATATGAAATGGGAATGGATCTGCCCGATGATGTGTTTTATCATCCCGTCGTTGCTGAACTGACTGAATGCATTACGGAGTTGATGTTGATTGACAACGTAAAGTTGTATTGAAGACGTGGTCTGCGCCTATTAACAACATTCACAGGACATGATCTCGTACAATAGAGAGCAAGCGATGGGAGACGAGAACCATAACTTGATCACTACTGTCATGGTGGAAATCGGCCTCGACAGAAGCGGTGCGATGGCCTGGGCAGCAAGCTATCACGCTGAAGTTGAGAAAAGGTTCGCCGACGGTCTTGCGAAGGTGCCTTCATGGGGACCTTCCACCGATGTTCTAGTCAAGGAGTATCTTGATGGGATGGCAACATGGGCTCGAGCAAACCATTGTTGGAGTTACGAAACTCGAAGGTCGCAAGAATTTCCCACTGGATGAACGATCACTTATCCTTATCTTGATTGAAACTGCAGATACTTGGGCAAAAAGGGCCCAGAAATACAGGGAACTAGACTTGTCCCATTGTTACCAAAGGTCAACCGCAAAGCTGCATCCACGGCGGCAAAGGCCAATGTTGCTGATTGACCCATGAGGGATCCCACAGCAAACTGTAAGTACCAATATAAAAGCTCTTGACTAGCCAGCTCACAAGCGAAAACTTGAAGCCTATCTTCAGCCTCGACGACTAGTGCAATGTAATCAACGTTTACTTTGTCTCGACTCTAAATATTCCGTTAAATGACCCATCTATTGAGAGAATCAACGCCACAGATTTAAATTGCACACAACCAGATGGCGTTGAAACCCGATATGACCTGATCCCACAGTGTTAGCGAGGCGCATACGGACACCCTCTGAAACAACTTTTTGTTGACTGGCGTCAGAAGTTAGAATGGCAAGAGAATCGTCGTGGTCGACCACTTCTCACCATGCTCTCCTGGCATCTCTGGGCTGTTAAGGTCAAGTCGATTGCTTCAAACTCTCTTCGGCAAGTACGTGGTTAAATCAGTACCTGGATATATCGTATTTTGGCACGTCTGGTAAGACGAGTGCCACAGTCCGCTAAATACTGGTACTAAGCCACCCCAGAAACATCATATTAAAATGGGTTTCTTAATCTATTTTGTAGTTTTAGGGTTGGGGTGTGTTGAGCACGCGAGAGGTTTGTGTCGATGCCTATAGCTTGACTCTCAGATTGTGTCTGAATCTAACCCCGGCGAGTTGCTCTGCTATAGCATCGAGAGAACCGGACATGTTGCGACTTGTCGTGTCACGCGACTTTTTTGTTGCAATTTATACATTTCGGTTTCGACTTCGGCCACCAGTCCTTTCATCATTGGACAAAGTCATCTTGCTCATCAGAAGTTCAATCAGACAAGATCACTGAGGCAGGAAGACTATTAGTAGCTTGTGTTTATAATAATACTGTGAATCTCTAATATGCATGAACAAGCCTATGACCGATCAGTGCTCCTCCCTACCAGATCCTCTGGGGAAAATCATATAAAGGAAAACCGCCGCGAGATTACCATGGCGTGTTAAAAATTGGCCGAGCAGCATGCATGCATTGCAGGAAACACGGTTAAGAAGGTGCACATGTGCAGTTCGGTGAGGGAACGATCCAGTGCAAGGCAGAATGTACATACTTGCCGTCAGGTACCCGAGGAATAGATGCAGATGGGACAAGTGGTGCACAAAATGTACAATACCGGGATTTGCAACCAGGACATGTTTCTAGCGACTGCTCGAGATTAAAATTGATATCATTGAACCGAACCCGAGATTGAGGAAGTGGTGAAATAAAATATACACATTCGTGGCGTGAACAAAGCGATAACAATGATTACAAAAGAACCAGGTTCAAATGAGTGTTGCAGTGTTAGTGCCAATCTGTATGCGGGAGAGATGTATAGCAGAGAAAAAGAACGAAACGGGTCTGCAATGGAAGGGGAAGGGGGCGTGGCTACCCGCTTGCTACACCTGGCGCGGTAGTATGAGCATTAAGACCAGTAGGTGTCGCAGACGTGGAGGGGGCGGCAGGCTGAGTCTGCGATGATGACACCTGGGCCTGGGGTTGACCTTGCTGGTGCTGTGCTTGCGACAATGTGGCATGGGTCTGCGCTAGGCCTTGCGATTGCTGCTGTGTTGGGTGTGCATTGCCACCGGTGTGTTGAGGGGATGCGCAGCAGAGAAAGAGCACGAGATGAGCCAACAATCGTACGAGTCGTGAATGCGCAGGTCTTGCATCTGGCGTAGCAGTGTTAGTACCTGGAACAGGCGGTGCCGTGGACGATCCCTGGCCGTGCGATTGGGCTTGCTGCTGTGTGTTCTGTGCCGGCCGAGCAACATACAAAGACTGGAAGGAAATGATTAAACTACGGCCATGCGAAACGCACGTGAAGAGATACATACCTGTCTGTCTTAGTACTACAGGAACTTCGACTATACGAGGACCGCGATGAGAGAAGATGGACCACCTTGAGTGTTGCTGGAGTTCAATTGCTCCATCGGTATCGGGGCGAGAGTGGCGGACGAACGACGATCAGCGTTCGAGAAGGGATGTCCGAGTACTGCGAGTGTGTTGTCCAGGAGAACAACTATGAGTACCGCGTGCTGCAGAGGACTGAAAGAACAGAGGTAAGAACAGGAACTGGTCAAAAATGCAGATGACTCACCTGGGCACCATTTTGCACGCCGTCGAAAAGGCATTGTGGTATTCAACGGGCTTGGATAGGTGGACGTCGCGTAGCATTGTTCTAGAGTGACAACCTTAAAGTGGTTGAAAAGATTAAGGAATACGTCACGTACGTTTACTAACGGCCTTTGAGTTGGGACCTGCGAGTGGGATATTAGAGTATTTTTTACTGAAAAACAATAAGATTTACATTAGAAATAGGTGAGAGGGGATCTTCAAGGCCAGTTTCTTTGAGGATGGCGTGAATGTCCCATGTGTACGCATTTTTGTGTTGGTAACCAGTGACTACATAGTACCTTTCCATCAGGAGAGAGGGCTGCGGAGCGCAAATCATCTTCGTGCTGGAGGGGTGGTCAAATTGGGAGATTGGTGTTGAGATTCCATAGACGCGCTGTTGAGTCGAGTGATGCACTTGCAAGGAGGCGGTCGTTCCGAGACAAGGAGATGGCAGTGAGTCAGTGACATCATTTGTGTGACCTTCGAGGACGGCGATCTGCTGCCAAGTAGCAGTTTCAAATATTCTAATCAGGTCAGATGAACCACAGATAACCTTCTTCCTGTCCGATGTCTATACCAAGCGGCGAACCCTGGCAGGATTGCGTTTGAGTTCGTTGAGAAGTGCGTCCATCTTCGCATCCCAGATTTGTACCCACTCCGAATCCTCGTCTCCGCCCGTCACAAGTTTTGATGAGTCAGGACTGCCAGGCAAGTACATCACCTATTGATTTTCGGCAAATCTCAGACACGTCCATCAAAGGACGATCCAACTAGGGAACCCGTTGCAAACGCGTAGAGTACCGTACAAAATGTAACTACACTTTTAATATACCGTTTCGGCTTTTTCCGAGTCCAGCTTCTCAACGACTAACTCCAAGACGCTACCCGTTCGGTATGGTCTGCTGTGGTGTGATCGCTGGCGTCTTACTTGTAGAGGAAGACATGGTCCACGCTCAGAGTCTCAACGTTCAACTACGACGGATTAATGTGGACTGTGTAGCCTGTACGAGAGAAATCGGCATCTTTAAAATCTCGTTAGGGCGTTTACGTATTAACGTAACAGTCTATTGATGGGGGCAGTGTTGGGTGGCAGTGCTGACTCATGATGACTAATCAGAATTCTCACGTGCCTCAAATACTGCATCTCAACTTGGTACTACACACCGTCTATGTATATCTGTGATTAGATCAACATGACATGTCCATGTCAGGGCCTGATCATATAGCAGGGAATGCATATCTTACTGTGAGAGGGCCACCAGCGCCGACGCAGATAATACGAGGGCACACAGGTTTACTATCGTCGGTGACCACGTTCTTCAAAGATATTCAACGAGTCGTCATTGGTTCAAGAAACCGTGACAGTACCCCACAAATTTGGGATGTGCAGAAAGGAGCACAGGTAGGAAGGTTATGTGTGAAATGCATTCGATGAGTCATTGATGCTCAACTCGAAAACGCTCCACTTCATGTACTCAACACCTCCACTGGTTGTTTATGCACTCGAAAGGCACAGATTAATACCTTCATAGAAAGTATAGAATACAAAAGCTGTATTTATCGATGATGCATGCCCCCATCTGTACAAATGCTATCAAAAAAGTAGTCGCGAAGTTTTTCAGCTGGGTCATGTTGTCACATAGATGGGAAAGCGAGGAGCTGCTGCTACATGATATTCAGGATAAGATCGTGTATGAATTAGACCCAGTCAGAACTGTTGTGAAATTGCAGATGTTCTGCAAAGTCGCTTGCGATGCAGGGCATCGTTGGGCATGGAGCAACACATGTTGTGTAGACCAGAATAACAATTTTGAGGTCCAACGATCAGTCAACTCAATGTTTGTCTGGTATCGACACTCAGCACTCACCATCATTTACATGTCAGATGTTCCGCCTTCTTCAAAGTCTGGCGCACTCGCAAACAGTGCTTGGAACATGCGAGGATGGACTATCCAGGAGTTTTTGGCTTCTATAGTCGTCCTTTTCTACCAAGCAGATTGGTCACTGTATCTCGGCGACCATTCTCCCAACCACAAGGAGTCTGTCGCTATCATGCAGGAGTTAGAAGATTCGACAGGCATACATGCATGGGTGCTCATTGCCTTCCATCTGGGCATGACAGATGCACGAGAGAAACTGCAATGGGCATCAACGTGTCACGACGTTGGAGGAAGACATTGTGTACTCATTCATCACAAAATTTGCAGAACTGAGATATTACCTGATTTAGACTGTTGTGTGCCGCAACAATTGACATGTCACTGTCAGACCATCTCGGCAACAACCGGACGTGATAGAAAACATCTCGCAATGACATTGGACCTATCTGCAGTGCTATCAAGATAGGATTACCATGTAGTACATTGTATCTACATGACATATACAATGTATTACCCAGATTGACTGGCAAAATTAAGTGAGTCTATTAAGTTAAAGTGCGCCATAGCCCTCCTCTGCAAACAGGTCATCGTCAAGTTCCTCGCCCTCATCAGCCAAAACTCGGTCATCGTCATTGTCCTGACCTACATCAGTGTCACTCCCCTCCTTGTCTTCATCAGTGCCCTCTTCGTCTTCGTCAGTGCCTTCTTCCTCCAAGTCTTCCATATCACCTTCGTCTTCCAAATCCGACTCATCCCCTCGCATTTCGGAGTCTTCCTGTGCACCTGATTCAGTTTCACCACCTTGCAGGAACTCATCCCACTCCCGCATGGCCTTGTGACCAATCCCACCCCCATGAAACCTCATGAATATGTCGCGATCAATGAACCTGTAGTAGGTACTACAATGAGAAATATAATAAGAAAAAAAATAAGCACATACATGTTTACATAGTAATAGCGCCAGTCCGTATCAAGTTCTTCCTCTTTTCGGACAAAGGACGGTCCAAGCAGTGTGTCAGTGTGACTGTAGGCAAATGCAGGGATAATGTGTACCCCGCGGATGACAGAGTCGGGGTCCAGGAATCCAAATGCTTCCCCAAGACTGTCTTGGTCAAATAATTCCAACTGCTGTAGGCATTTAGCAGTAAAGGCAGTGGGTGATCCATCACGTTGGAACCAACGAACAAATAAGACATCCATGTGTCTAGGTCGTGAATAGTGTGACTCCTCGTTCTCGCGATACTCTACATTGACATGAAATATCCTGATAACGCGGGCATACCAGTAAGGATGCGTGCGCTCATCCTCTTGGGCAAGTACCATAACATCAGCACGAGTTCGTGGATTGATAGTGTCTTGTTCGCATTGTAGATCATATGTCGTGTAGTTGATACACAATGTGCTATGCTGGAATAGCTTGTTCTCACCAATGAGGACAGAGTCGCGGTCTTCATCGGAAAAGTTGTATTCATCACCATTATATTCAAGCTCACGGAGGCGGGCAAGCAAATGGTCTTTCAGGCGAGGGATGAAGTTCTAAAAAAAATGCAATGAAACTTGAGTGAAACGTATACACAGAAAGACATACCTTAACTGCTGGATCATTGGCCAAATCTACTAACCAAGCTGTGAGATCAAAGCTTTCACGAGAATACTTGGCGATGTAGTAATGATCTATGGGGGAAGTGCGGAGACGCTTTGGTCTGGGATTGGCCTTCTGCGTGACAATGGTTCCATGTGTGACAATGACTTTCTTCACCAAGCGTTCAATTGCATCCTGAGAGGTCATACTGTGTGTTGTTTGATCCTTTTTCTTGGGTGTTCGTGGATACCGGCACTTTGACAGGTGGTGTTCAAGCTCTCCCTGGGGGCACATTAGAAGACAATAGTAAATGAACTAAACTAGTACATACCAACTGCGAGTTAAAGCTATCAGTTGTACCTCTTTCTCGGATGGTGTTAGGGTAGTCTGCGAGCGCATGGTATTTGTAGGTGTTCAAATTCAATCTCTTTACCTTTGGACCAGAGACGGTGTGACAACTATATTTTCGCTAGGCTCGTATGAAGCTAGTATACGACTCCCGACCATACCCCATGTCGTGCGACTCTCCCCTGGCCATCCCCGACGCAACCCGCCATCCCCGACACCACCCGATGGGCGGACCCACTCATATACCCTGTGGACTCATCCTACCTATGTCCAGTCCTATCGCGCTTAACCCCATTAGGTGCATAGTCGTCCATTTTCTTATTATTGATAGTATAGGCAGCGTTATTACGAGGATTTCCGCTGACCGCAGCACCTCATGTGTTTTTACATACTTAATCGGGTCCGACGATGCGCTACTAATTTCGCCTACTGTATCCTGGACTCGCACGTAGCTAGTTAAATAGGACTTCGTAGGTGATCGTACTGTACCAATTTGTAGATGGGAGAAATTCCCTGATACTGGTCAATAACTGCTGAATATACCTGATTCCCTCTCCTTATGATCTGAACCTCAGTCGCTCATTTTCCTAAGCATTCCTTTGCGTTTCAATTATAAACCCGCACTTTTCCCATCTCCTCTCTTGCTTTCCCGTCCTCCCTGATCCCCGAAACGTCGGACTCAGTATCCCCTACGTCAGACTTCATCTCCTATCATTGGACTCGACCTTTCCACCTTCGGGTTTTATTCCTTGTGTGGTACTGACTAATTTCAACTTAACTAGACAGCAGACCCCTTTAGGGTCGAACGCTCTTGCTTGCAAGTGAAGCAGCTAGGCAGAGCTACGACCACATATACTGGCTAAGTACTTTTACAAGTATCTAGTCAGGTTGTGATTTCCACAACGGTATGTGACGGTCCTAGTTGCTTTGAGGCTAGCGCAGCCTGACTGTTGTCCATGGGCAGCGTGCTCGTGCGGAAGTTCCGTTGTGTGATAATGTTTGCACACAGTGCGCTGAAATTTGCGAACGGACTGACCCAGAGCAACAGTTGCAGAATTGAAAAATGCGAGGGTGTCGTCGGTATGCAGGCAGAGTTTGGCGTATGCATGCCATGATGCAAGATCGAAGAGAAGGTCTAATATAATCTTGTTATGGATAGCCTTTTCCTTGTCCTTTGATTCCTTGTCGATGAGGATTCCTTCAAAGACGGGCAGAGCACACTAGTTTACAATAGAATTAAATGAATGAATAAATGAGGTGAGTGTAAGTTCACCTGCAGGAGATCTTCAAAGTCTTGGGCTGCGAGACATTTCATTGCTGATGCGTTGTTGTGGAACCGACGGATGGTTCCCCGTCCAAAGGTAGGTACTCTTCGATATCTGTAAAAAGCCGCATGAGCATAAGTATGACTGCAATCCCTAAGTACATACCTCCAGTTCAACTCCTGGACTGCAGCGCCACCTGCCGCAAAAAGGATGCGCATGAGATGAGTAAATATAGCCTTCCAAACCCCAAGGTCGAACTTGTGTAGTAGGTCCACTACGAATAACACAAAGAAATTGAATAAATACTCTGTGAGGTGCTCAGAGAAGGCATTCTACTAACAAATCAATCTTAAAATCCAATATCTTGTGAGGAATAACTTACCCGAGTAGGGACCAGTGACTCTTCATTCAAGATATTCTGGATGCGCTGACTATTGATACTAGCTCCCTGCTTGAATATTAATGCTCGCGCTTGTTCGACACGACAGTGTCGTCGTTTGTTGTCAGTCCGCTGAGTCCTCTCACGGCGTTTCATATCGAGTTTGGTGCCCATCATAGGGATATCAGATTTCTTGATGAGGCACCGTGGACATGGGCATTCACCAAGGAATTTTATATATGCAAGTAAGATCCTGATAGTAGAACTCAATTAGATACTGCAATCTGATGAAGGTCAATCACGAAACCTACTTTTCAGGGTAATCCGTGGAGTAACTGAAGAATCTGGGAAATACGCGCCATGTGATCCCATCTCCGCAGCGAATGACAATACCATATTTGTAGGCATGCATGAACTTCTCATTGAGGAGAAGTGCCCAGATGGCCTGCATGAGCTCACACTTACAATGCGTATAGACGTCAGTTGAGGATGCATTGGCGAAAATATTGAAATAGGTGTCTTGAAAGTCACTGGGGATCTGTTAAGATAAGTATCCGATGACATGTTATAAGACAGGACTTACAGATGGGATGTACACCACATGGTGGCATGCAGATGCTGTTGGTTTCCCTCTCGTGTATTTAGACTGATTGCCAAATAACAAGTAAAATGGCCAAAGTGAAGCTGTCACCAAAGTTTGTAAGATGTGTGGTGTCTGACCACATCATGAGGGAGGCAACAACACGTTCAAGTTGTCATCAGGTTCCCTAGGAAGAGAGTTGACCTCCTCATAAGCTTCTGAGAAAGCAGGGGATGAGTATGCCTCAGAATAGACATTGACGGTGCATTCCTCTGACACCTTCCACCACTGTTGGAAGGGTGTCATGTGAAAGGTGGAGGCGACACTATCCTGGAAGACTGACGTAATGACATCAGTGAGTGAGTGGTGGTAGACACCAGGTATCTCAAGCACAGGTGCTTCATCCTCTGATGCCCACTTCATTTTCTCCTTCGGCAGGCAGATTTGGACTGTAGACTCACGCCAGCCGTTTTTGGCACGGAACGGGTTAGTTGAATCCTTGAGATAGGCACTGATAAGCCTCTTCTCACATACATCATAATAAATCTGTGCATCCTCTCTCTTGTACTCATTGTCATCAAGGAAGTTCCTTGTGAGGTGTTTCATCTCCACATTTGACTTGGAATTAACCCCAGAGTACTGCCAGCACATGAGGAGCCCTGCTGTCGGGCTACTGAAAGGAGAGAAAAAAAAAATGTCCTTGGGCCCAATTTCTGGGGAAGGAAGACCAGTGACAACCTGAGAACTCTCAAGATCAAGGTTACAATCCAAGGTAGGAGCATCAATAGCTGCATCAAGACCTGCATCTCCCTTTGGTATCAGGGTGGGACGTGCAGCATAGATACGGAAAAGTCCCATTTCATCAGGGGCTGTTTGGTATGGGACGAGGGGGGGCTGGTGAGGGATGTCTTCAGAGGCAGGACTATCTGGTGCCTGTGGTTGCTCAGGCTGGACCTCACCGGTAGGGTGATTTGAGGGTCATCCGCGCTCCTGATGATTGGTCGGGGGCATGTGAGCGAGGTGAGTTGCCGAGCCTGGGATATAGTCAGTATACAGTGCAGGCATCCGTATTCGCTGCCCAGAACGGGCAGAGACAACAGCAGGTGCATCTGGGGTAGGCACTGGAGGTTCCGGTTCTGGAACATATCCTGAGGGTCCAGCAACATCACCATACTATACAATTATTGTATCAGTATAATACAAATCAAGTACATTTAAAAAAAATCACCTCAGGATTGACATGGTCGTCACCCAGGTCCATCTGCATGTCAGCTTCAGGAGAGGTGTTCCTTTGCCTGCGTTCCAGAGACCTGGTCTCATCTTGAGCTCTCGTCTTCCTATGCTTCTTACGCCCCTTCTCGAGGCGACGCTGACTCTTGTAGACGTCAGCATCTAGAAGTTTGTCGGCTTCACACCGGGCCTCATGACCACTCAAGCACTTTTGGGATGGGAAAACCTTCCTGCACCCTAGACAGATGAGGTCTTCCATATTGATAGGTACATAGAGGATGTGGGGGGGGATAGACATGCCTGGGCATTTCTGGAGGCCTTTATAGTCACCATAGATTCACTTGAATGCGACAGTTCTAGTCCCTGTACAAGATAAGAGTCATGAGGTGATTCACCACCTGTAAGTAGAGATAGTATTGGAGGCGGCTTCCATGCTAAAGGTAGAGATAGACCTTCGGTCTCTGAATCACAAGTCACACTGCAATATCATTCATTTAGAAATTGTTATTCAATATTGTAGAGAATACAGTGAAATATAATGGGTACTGGGAGGTAAATGCCCGGATGCACATGTGTATGATATAAAAAGAAATAAAATAGTACTTGCATTAACAAAAATCCAATAGATGAAATGACTCACAGCCTAAAAGAGGATTTGAAGGACCCGCTGGAGTCAAAGTGAGTGAGGTTGTTGATGGGATGGGAGAGGCACCTGGTTGACGAGAGGGGTGAGAACTGGGGGATCAGGACTGTCTAGGATAGAGCCAAACATCATTATGGCTGCTTCACGCTGGTGCCGGTCTTGATTTTTGACGAGAACGGCGATGCTGATACATCGTGCACAGGTTCTTCTTTCTTGTAGCATGCGACCTTGAGAGCAACACCCCAAAACATGGTGGCGCTAATGACAATGAGACCTGGCGATTTTCAAGCGCGGACGCAACCAGCTTGCCCACAAGCCGGAAGTGGTGCTCGTCAGGAAGATTGGTGAAGTAAACCTCGGCCTCTTGAAGATTGCAAACAGCAAAGAACTCTCTCACATCTTCATCAATCTTCTTCTTCACGTCTGCTTCTGACATGGCTGCAGGTGCGCTTTCAGGTTCTTCTTCTGAAGGAGGCGTGGTGTTTTTTTCAGTAGCAAGAACAGACCGTGGAAGGAGCTGGAGCTTCCTGCGCTGTACAGTGGGCTCAGGAGCACCAGCATGACCAAGATCAACATTCGTTTTCTGACTCGACAAATGACTGGGCTTTGCGGACACCTCAGCAGCGAGTTCAGGGTTTTGACAGGCTGGGCCCTTGCTGATTTTTCCAAACTGTGAGAGATCACCAGCCTTGGGAGGGGGCTATGAGCAGAAGATGACTCCGTGAAAGCATCAAGAAGATGGTTGAATGTATAATGAGCCATGGCAGGAGGGAGATGCTGATTTAGATGCAATAACCCTCGGACAGCTGTCGTGGCCGCTTCTTCATTATCGCTGGCAAGCAAATCGAGGATGGGTCGAATAAGTGCTTGAAGCGGGTGCAAAGTCCATTGGCAAGGTTATTTAATGACGATGACCTATCTGGGTGACCGACAGGGCGTAAAGCCAGCGTTTCTCTGTGAAGCGCGATAGCCTTGTGGAGGTCTTCGATGTTGCCTCAACGCTGGAAGTGAATGTCCAGCCCAACACCCAGATTACACAGCAATTGCCCTCGGAGAGCATGCATTGCGCTGTATTATTCCAGTGCATTGTAATGAAGGGATATCACTTCGTCTAAGGCATGTGGATCATCTCTCTGCAAACAAAGGTTCGCTCGATGAAATAGTTTGTCCGGCAAACACGGAAGCATGGGTGTAGTTGTTCCCTCCATTCCGACATGGTTTGCATTCAGTGATTCTTCAGCTGCATCCGCATCTATTTGACAATGCCCTTTCACAAAACGAGATAGCAGAGCCACAGCAAGATGGAGTTGGGTGGCGGGCCGGTCCGGATGACCAGTGGGACGCAAATCAAGGGTGTCTTGGAAGAGTGAGATAGGGTCGTCAAGGTCGGGGTATGATCCACTAGTTTGGCAACTAACAAACTTCACGGTGGCTAGATTGAACAGTGCTACAGGGCGGCAGAGATGATCCGTGGGGCAGAGATCATAGGCACGTTTGAAGTGCTTTATGGATTGGTCGAGATCCCTATTGTTCAGTGTCCTGCGGTATCGTGAGAGAAGACGATGTCCAGCATCTGTCCTCAGTATTAACGCGTGCATATTGCACAATTTTGACTGTATGTCACAAGCTGTTAGCATCAGGATTTTGCAATGCATCAGGCACTTACAGTGGCTCAAAAAACCGTCCGTATGTTTTGGCATTTTTCACTATCTATAATATTGTGTGAGAACAAACAAATGCCTCAAAAACATGCTTATACCACATTGTAGTATGGCTTCAGGGCTTTCATTTGAGCCCTACACCGTGGGAATCGGTGGAGATATGGTGGAGATACAAGGCTCACAAAATGGTGACTCATGCGGACAGTTTTTTGACTCAAGTATTTTACAGTAATAACCAGGTATTCTAGTATTTTGTATGACCTCCCTTGGCTTTAATTACTGCCTCTATCCTTCTAGGCATACTCTCAATTAATTTCTGGCAATCCTCAGCTGTGATCTTCCCCCATTCCACTGCTACTCTCTCCCAAAGCTCCCATACTCCTTTAGGGGGGTTTTCATAGGCTTGAAGCTTTTTCTTGAGTGTTCCCCAGAGATGTTCAATGACATTGACATCAGGAGACTGTGCTGGCCAGTCAAGAACATTGATGTTATGTTCTTCAAACCATTCCCTAGCTCTTCTGGATGTGTGCTTGGGATCATTATCCTGTTGGAAAATGATATCTTCTTCATCAATCCCTGATTCTGCCAAGCTAGGCAGCAAGTGGTCATTTAAAATGTCCACATACTGCTCAGCATTCATCTTCCCCTCAACCTCAGCAAGCATTCCCACACCATTCCATCCCATACAGCCCCATACAGCCCCATACCATTAAAGAACCTCCTCCAAACTTGACAGTCCCATTAACCTCTCTGTCTGTTAGGCCATCTCCCTTCTTTTTCCATACATACACCTTCCCATCTGACCCAATCCTATTGATTTTGGTCTCATCTGACCATATAACATGCTTCCAGTCCTCTACAGTCCAGTGTTGATGAGCTAAGGCAAAGGCTAGTCTTCTCTGCCTATGTTTGATGGAGAGAAGAGGCTTTTTCTTCTTTGTTACTGCCTTGAGATGAGCTGCCTTGAGAACATTCCTCACAGTTTGTGAAGAGACAGGGGTAGTGATGGTGGAATTGATATAATGGGTGGCTTGGACAGCATTATCAGCCTTTCCTGTAGTGATATGTTGGATAATAGCCCTTTTGTCAGTAGAGGTAAGCTTGGATGGACGTCCTCCACAAGAGTTTTCCTTGTCTGGGTGGCTTTCTTTGATGAACTTGGCCACAGTGGACTTGCATATTCCAGTTCTAGAGGAAATTTGGCGAGCAGAGAGGCCAGCATAAGACAGAGAGAGGATATTATCTCTTTGAGCAGAGGAGATGGCTTTCATGGTGATTATGACTATGATACATGAGATATTCTGGTTTATATAGTTAGATATAGTCATAAAATAACATAATGACACCACTTTATAATTTATATAATAGTGGCATGATTTTTATGGTGTCATAAATAATGATTTATATAGTTTTAATATACACTCAAAAAACTGTCCACATGAGTCATCATTTTATAAGCCTTATATCTCCACCATATCTCCGCCGATTCCCACGGTGTAGGGCTCAAATGAAAGCCCTGAAGCCATACTACAATGTGGTATAAGTATGTCCTTGAGGAATTTGTTCATTCTCACACAATATCATAGATAGTGAAAAATGTCAAAACATGCGGACAGTTTTTTGAGCCACTGTAAGTCCGTACTTTCTGTGCGAGGATTGCCACGAAGGCCGGAACACACATACTTTCAGCCGATTTAAAATATACAGGTGGAATTTTAGCCAGAATCATGCTTGGAATAATTCATACTTGTTAACAAGAATGTCAGTGGTATGATATCATGGACCCCAATTTCATGCCAGGCATGTATCATCAAATCACAAAATTGATAACAAACTACGACATCAAGAACCGTATGTAGATAATAATAGATTCGAACAATGGTATGTCTCTAGTTTGAATCAAAACAGCATCATCGAGTTGTGCCCTCTGCCTTGCGAGAGCATTGACAGACATGTTGGACCGAGCCGCGTCGCTGAGATCCTCACGGTGGCTCCTACCGAAAACTTTCCTGGACAGGTTGATTACATTAATTGAGGCTTGTTGAGAGTATCAGTATAACATCCACACCTAGTCCACCACTCAAGGAGTCTGTTGACCCTATGCTGTGCTTCCCGACCAGGAGGCTGTTTGAAGAAATCCACGATGGACTGCCAGAATTGTATGTAGTCGAAGTCACCATCGACAGTCCACCATGACGTGACAGAAGATAGCGCAAATCGTACCTGTCATTGTAGGATGAAAGCACTGATGACGACGACAACAACAACAACTTACTTGACAGGCGATGTATGCAATTGAGCAGGGAGTAACTTTCTCCATCTTGATAATTTGCATCCAAATTCTCCAGATTGGCGGTATACTTTTCATACAGGAAGGCCGGAAAAGAGAGGTCCGTCACGATATAACCTTCAGAACGATCCTGAATCCCTGCCTTTGTGCTGGTGAACAGTTAGTATTGCTTGAGGTTTCTGGATACACTATGTACATTGGGCTGTTCCAATCAAGCTCAGCTGGGCAGAGTAACTTGCCACACGCATCGTTGATGAATCCACGAGAATGTTTGTCGTCAGGGTCCACCAGGGAATTCGATTTGAGTTCACGATTGACCCAGTCGGCAATAAGAGTCTGTTTCGATGTATTGTCGCCTCGAGCTCCATCAGCCCCCTGCCTAAGCTAGTAAACAAAGACTTGACATGATAAAGTCAACTATCAGCATCGGCACAGCACACACCATTTTGAGCATGCGCATGTACTTGTCGTGCTCCATGTCGGAGGATGTCTTTCGCAACCACGGCAAAGTTCTTATTAGGATATTGTACCCTATTTGCAGTCGCTCTTGACTACATAAAAAAAGTCGATGTGAGGACGCTGGTGACAAACCAAGGTCAAAAAAAACTTACTCAAAATTAGCCATGTCCTCGTTGTCATCATATCTTCTGTCATTTTCGGTGATGAGGTCTTCGATACTGTGGAATAAAGTGACGACGCACCTGATCCCTCTTCCTTGAGCTAGATAGTAGTTCATTTGCCTGACAGATGTTTGAGTGAAGCCAACTCAACGCATGAAATGACGGTGTACCTTTCTTTTGCAGCGCATCCTGATAGGGGGGGTATAATGCAGTGACAATGAACGAGGAAAGAAGATGAGAGAAAGGAACTTACCAGTACCCAGTATATATACTAGTCAACTGCTTCCTGACTCAGTGGGGGTGTTTAAACAGATTGTTCATAATCAACAGAAACTAGTGTCCTGCATCCTAAAAGTGCAAAAACATGGTAAGTAACATGGTATTGCCATAAACGGACAGGGAAACAGCGGGCAGCCTTTGTACATACTTGATTTGGCTTCAATTGTCTCGTAACGTTTGAATGTGATGGCAAAAAGACTTGGATAGACACTTTTCATGAGACATGTCATTATTTGCAGGTTTGTAAAAGAAATAAGCAGGAGGATAGTGGTAAGGGCAGATGTGTACTAAGTTTGGAGAATTTAAATACCGAGGCTGATGTAGCTGTGCTGCTGAGTGCAATGGTCATTCAAACAGTCCAAGCAGGCATGGGTATTGACGAAACATCGCTAAATAGTGGGACTTTGCCGAATGAGGGTCAAGGTGGCAGCCAACCCAGCCGCAGTTCCATGGCATGCCTAGACACCGAAAGGTGATGAAAGGTTTGGCGTCACGTAGCCAACTTGGTGTGGTAGCCGAAGTTTTGAAAACGAAGAAGTGATTCGCTAAGGGAACACCGTGACCACCTTCAAGTTGAACTGATTCATAAGGAAGAGGGATGACAGGAGAATTCTTGGCTGGGGACAGAACAGTCAGACTGATATTTGAACACAAAATTTTGAAGGTGAGCGAGCACAGAGACGGAGAAGATCACATGTTGACAGGAAAAGATAGTAAGGACAGAATGTATCAGAAGATAGCAACATCAGCGAGGAGTGGATACACAATGGCGGCCTGAAAAGCGTTAGCAAGAATTTTGATAAAAGCATGGCCATGGTGTTCTGTCAATGAGAGCAATGGGAGCTTGACCTTGATGTGTGACGTATCTGTATGATCACCAGTGGACTGTTGTTTGCATGAAACACCTGACGATTGCGAGCCAAATTGGATGCCAAAGGACGTGGATGGCTTGGGTTCTGGTCCGCTTGGTGTACTAGTAGTATCAGGAAGAGAGGCTTTTCATGTCCTCTCCGAGTCAGGCTCTACAAGTTCATCAAGTACTAGATGGAGTCAAGTTGTGTTCAATATTTCCGAGTCAGTTCATCTTCAAGTTGTCCCTTCATGAGATCCATCTGTGATGGATTGCGGATCTTTCAAGTTGGGGATCCGTATGTATCCAGGCTGATGCCAGTGTCTGTCACGGTGGTATGGCCGCCTCGAGTATTTAAAATCATTGGAGGTAAATACATCACAGCACAAGCGTATACATGTACAGGAGCTCGGGAAAAGTAGACAGCCAATCACGAGAAGATTGGACACAGCAGACAAGGAGTATAGGGTGCATGTTGAATGCCAAACACGACACATGTGGTGTGCACATCAAAGAAAGGAAACGTAAACGACCTTAATGGAAATAATGGGGCAGACAACCGGGGACCCGGCCCGGGTGCATGCTATACAAGTAGTACAAGGCAGTATACAGACTCAGAATCACGAATGCAGCCTGTATTTAAAATTAGCTCATGGAGTGCGACTTGAGGCTGACCATGCTCACCTCTTCAAGTTGCCATATGCACTCCGCTCAAAAAAATGAATATCCCGCAGGCCACAACGTGTTGTCGGCAGTACCTTGATTCTCTGGCTCGTAGCATTCGGTGTCATGGCAGACAGGACCTGCATTAGCCTGAGAACGTACAACCATGGAAGATCCAGTTGAGAGGTCACCTGTCATGTACTGCAGGTACAGCAGCCCCTCCTGGACAGGCATCTGTGGCACTGCGCTGACAGACGATGATTGTGGGTACAGCACGCTACCATCACTACTAGTAGCACCTGCCAGTGCTTGATGCGGTCTAAATAATTGCTCCATTGTGTCAGGCACGTAAATAAGCCTTTCCAGAGGCAACAAGCCCGATTTGGCTTTCAAGACCTGACTATGAAATTATGAGCGTGGTCGTCATATTCTGAATCAACGTAGCAGAGATTACTTACAGGCCTCTGTTATGAAGGTCTATGAACTGTGCCAGTAAAGTCTCCTTGTGGATTGGAAGCTGTAAGGCATGCTCGACGGCGTTGAAGTAGGAGAGTTGTTGTGGGGCATATCGTTCACCGAGGAACCGCACATTTCTCCCGAAAGCTTCTTCTACAACCTTATCGATACCGCACTCCGCCTAAAAACCATGAAAAAATAGTTAATACGATGAACACGAGAGTATCTGTGACTCACTCCAACTGCAACATGTGAGAACATATGGGGTGTTGTTGTGTTGAGCTCCATCAGGAATTTCTCATCGCGAAGTGGCGTATAAGCGCTTGCGTAAAAATGAAGCAAATGGATTTTTTCCAAAGTCTCGTTCCTAAACACGAGCAACTTGTCACAGTTGGAGTCCTTGTTGAACACCTTACCATGTAAAAAATATCGCCATCGATTCTCCTCGGACGAATCGAGGAGCGCTATTCTGCGATTCGCCACGTAGGCTAGGGGTTGATCTTTGGACATCGTACCCGGGGGTTCGAGCATAAACTCGCTTGCAAACTGATCAACAAGATCTATAAGACCGGAACGGAATTGTGTGATGGCGTGATTGATCAGACAGATGAGATCCTTTGTCAACACTAGATCTGGTATATGATGAGTAGTTGGTACTGCGACAGTGGTGTTCTTGACACATACTGGTCCCAAATAACGCATTGGCTTCACCGACTATCTCATTAACATAGGCGCTCTTATCTTCATCTGGTTCGTTTTGCGGCCACACAAGCATGGTTAAGAAATCCATCAACAGGCGCTTACACGCCCATTTCACGGCTGAACGCTCATTTGGGAGCAGATCATTCAGAGCCAGCTTTTTTGCCTTTTTCTTGCCGGTATCCAATGATACAAAGCTTCCTGATGCCATTGAGGAGTCTGAGTACAGTGTCACCTCGCTCATGCTGCAAGCGCGACCGTATGGCTGCAAGCGGTGCGATTGACGTTCTGAAGGCGTCACACACCGCCTGGGATTTTTGGGGTTGTATGGTATAGTTTGGAAATTCCCGAGTACAGCCTGAGACGGAGTGGTCATGACTTGGATGCTTCAAGTGGGAAGAGGGAAAGCTAGGACTCAGGTGAGTTAGATAGTCAATAGTCGACAAAGGGTAAAATATAACAAAATCCTGAGTACGATAGTGTTACGGTCACGGTAACCCTCCAACGCTGCATGTGCTAAAGTTCAAATTGAAGGTTTTCAGGAGTCACGATACCATCTGATAGAACTGGTTAAATCGGAGGCGCCGTCGACGGTGATCATCGACTTTGGTCAGATAAATTGCATCGAATGAATAGATTCTATTGGAGTGTCTGCTATTCAATGATAATATCCCAATCAAGAGTCGTTGGACGTACACCAGTAGTATGATAGTTTGACTCACTGACTCAATGGAGAACGCTCCATGACTCATGGCCGCTCTTCGACTTCATCATATTGTTTAAAGCGGCTGTCATATGGAAGGCCTCCATCATGATCATGACGAGATTATGCTTGAGGTTAGTCACGATGAAGGTGGATAAAATTGGACAGCACTGCAGGCGACCATGACGTGACTGGGCAGAAATGATTGGAGTTGTCCGATGACGAAATCTGTTCCTGACAGAATGAATTGGCATAAGCAGTACGACACTAGATTCTAGCAGGTACCAGATTCTACTTACGATGACACTACGCGAGCCTTGTGAAGCAAGATATGCAAAAGTCAGTGCAAGTTGAGAAGTCGAAAAAGTCAGAAAGGTCGGAAAAGTAGACAAAGCCGGAAAACTTGAGAAGTTGAAGAGCTGAAAGGACATAAAAGCCACAAAGTCAAAAAAGTTGTTCGATTCAGGCTGTTTGCCCTCGATAAGACATGTATTCCCAAGACCCAGACCTGGCCTTCATATGGCTGTGCGGCTGAATCTGTGGATAAGATCCGGTCTACATGTAATTTGGGTCTTTTAAAAATGTGGGGAACTCTTGGTTCGAATTCATCACTTTACTAATTAAAGGCTCTTAGGTGTTGTGGTGCATGATCACTAATCAACTCGAATGAACAATTCATCAAGGGGCTTTGGATGGAGTCTATAAACTCTAAAAAATATTTTTGAAAGCTTAGACGACAACAAGCAAGTCTAGCCCATTGGGTAAGTTTTTCGAAGCTGGTGCCCCCATGACTCGGACTCCTATATTTCAACCTTTGTGCCCCAGAACGCTGCTTGCTTCCTGAAAAGTCGTGTCAGAACTGGTCCAACGGCAACGTCTCTATCTCCATTTTAAATGTGACATCAAGACGATGTAGTGTTGCCGCCAAGCCTGAGGTATTTTTCCGAATCAAGGTGGGAATTCTTGTAAGTCTGAGTCGATGCAGTTCGCCACTTAGTACCATGACTAGTAGCATTATGAGTTGCAACTTGTGACTCGGACTCGGACTCGGGGCATTGGTGCGTGTCAATGATGTCAACCAAATCCCCCAGGGCTTTGAGTTTGAGTCTGTCTGATAATCCTTAGTAAGAATGCTAGTGATAATGACGTGTAGCAATTGACGTTGTCAACACAATCCAGACATACTCAGGCAAGCCACGGCCAGATATTTATATCTGCTTCAAACAGTGAGTCCTCGTTTATACTCGGGTACAACATTGGATACGCATTTCGTATTGTTCCATACAACTTGAAGCATTTGATTGAAAAAGGTATCCATAGTCCATGCCATGTTGATAAAAGAAGAGGGATTGATGCAGCAGTAAATTGTTGCGCAGCAAGAGGATCGGAAGACAATGACCCATCTCGCTCTCTAGAACTCAGAGTCTCTTTTCGCGCTGGAAAATGAAGCAGATCAGCTGAAAACAAGACAGACTCGGACCTTTTACATATGTGGCAGAGGGCGCTGGGGACACCTTTCCCAAGGAATGGTCTAAGAATTACATGGACAGAATGAATGAGGAAACCAATTGGCAACACTTACTACAACTGGTTTCCATGCACAAATGAATGGACGGAAACTCAGATGTGGCAGCTTTCTCCGAGTCAGACTGGATTCAGAGGGACATAGCAGACTTGGTGAAAATCCGGACCAGACACCCTGATTCCATCAAGCTAGGGTGCATGTGTATTATGATATACTCACCTTTGAAATCCATACTAGTTAGACTCTACTCATGATCCAAGAAAGGGACACAACCAATTCACCTCCCACTGTCTAACTCATGTTTAAGTGATGATTTTACTTTGCTGCTTTAAGCTTCAAGCTTCAATTGATTATGGGATTGGATTTGTGTGATGCATAATAGCGAAGGGCGATGATGCAGCTGGCTGCTGCAATACTGTGAGAGATGAGGTTCCTCAATATGTGTCCACATTACATAATCGTGCACAATCATTGGGTCCGACTTATCCGAGTCCGCGCTCAGGCCCATCATCAAAACTTGCCGGGCCTAGTAGTGTGGACTTTGTCCCCCCCAAAAAATAGCAAACCTTCATTGAACAAGTCACTGTCTTAGACAAACTAGCGTACTATTTGCACACCCTTCTTCATGCATCTTGATACCACATAGGTACTATGAAGACGCCGCTTGGTGATCACTGTATGGATGGTCAATTCCTAAGTTCACTATGATACTAGTTTAACAGTTATTCTCTTTTTCATCTAGATTGCATCGTGGATTGACATTAAAGCTGCACGAGGCCTTCCCCGCTTCATGATTCTGCTTCCTATGCTCGTCATGGTGGTTTGCAGAAATTCTCCCATTTTGGCCTCCCAAAACCTCCGAATCCTGGCTGAGTCTGACTCGGACTAGCACTGAGGGAGATATACTAGTACACCCCGCTATCAACCACCTCATATTGCAATTCTTGTGACTTAAGATTGTAGGGGCAAATGCGCGTTGTATCAGTGCGACCCTCCCTCTCAACAATACCGTGACGCTCTCGAGGCACCTCCTGATAAAATTTTCATCTCAACTCATCACTTCTCTTGGTTCTGCCTGCCCCATGTTCATCGCGGTCACTATGAGTAATACCATCCAGGAGCTCACACCAACACAGTCTGGTCAGATTTTCATCTTGGCAGACACACCCATTACTCACCTTTGATTCTTTTTCCCGTTCAACCTTCGAGTTGTTCCTGCTCTACTGTGACTAGAACCTTAGGCTAATATCAGGTTAGGTCACCAACCTGATTGAACTCGCAAATTAATATAACTAGGTGAATGCTAGTGAAGCCCAGATTCGAAAGAGGTCTTAAACCTTTCCTCGTTCACTGTCAGCAACCTTCAAACTTCTGCTATAGGAGGTGTGCGTTTGAAAAATATTTGTGACTTCATGTCGCTGGGGGGAAGAGTTTACACAAGCCCCACCGCAGTAAACGCGGCGCTCTGATCAGGATGTTGTTCCAACGTCTTGTGAAACAAATAATTGAATGAGCTACTGTCAGTACAAAACTACATATAGACATATGTAATAGTGGCCTGGGGTACCGCAAATATGTTATGAAAAGATCATAAGGGCAAAACACAATACACTGGATCGATGATCACATTATTCCTCTAACTCGGACGCAAAGCCTGACTCACAGGCTGAGCGACTGTCATCAATCAAACTGTCAGATGAATCAGAGCTTTCACACCAAGCCTGGTTATGGCCGCTACGGTCAGACCTACATCCCTTGTTTCCTATCACTGTCACTCCTCCGTCATGAAGCATGTTTCTAAGGGAGCCGATTTGCAAATCAATGCTATTCATATGCTTTTGCGACACCTGTGTTTCGTCTTCAAGAATGGACTTTATCAGATCTAGTTCATGAGAGCGAATACATTGGTATCGCATTCTTGCGGCAATGGCTTGGTGAGTGATCTGGGAAAGCTCGAGCATATGCTGGTTGATGTAGTTTGAACTATCAGAATTGGACTCATGAGTGTAGTTCCACTTTGAAATGAATTTTAGAATTGAGATTGGGATCTAGATTATGAGAAGTACTCACAGTTGTTTGTAAAATCTTGAATCTCTTTGTCGGTATGTCGCAATCCTCATCATGGTTGCCGGCTTGAAATAACTTGAAGGCACACTATATTTCTTCGCATGGTTGCTGCTGAGCTACCCTCTTCAACTTGAGGGGCAAATGCACTAGCAACAGTGGTAGCAGTAGTCCCTGGGTTCAACAAAGTGGGAGAGCTACTAGGCTCAACCAAGGTGGGAGTCGAGGAGGGTTTGTCAAGTCGTCTGGAGTGCAAGATATGAGTGGATGTGCTGTGAACAACCTATTGTTAAGTAGACAAACCGAGGAATACTGAGGGAAGACCAATCGCTGCACTTCAATGGCAATTGAGAATTACTCGTTGTAAATTTGGTCTGATCAGTGACTCTGAACTCAGTCTGCGTTCCACTTTCCCCTCAAAGTTGACTTATACATTTTCCGAATCAGCAACACCCGAATTGCTGATCGTTCAACATGGTGCCAACACGTTGGTACAGAGATTATTAAATATTAAGCGTTAATATTTCAATGTGCAAAGGACAGAATGACGCAAAAGATGCAATAAAGTTCAGGATAACTGCTGTAAGTGTTGATAACTACAATAACTGGCCCAATCGGGAAGAAATGTCTTGCCGCAAATTTTGATTGCTAATTACTAAGGCTACTACTAGTTCTGTCACTGACCTTCGAGTCTTTTTCAGCTCTGCCAGTCAGAGCAACTCGAATTCGAATTCAATGAACCTGACGCATCATTGCAGAAGGTGAACTTCCAAAATCTGAGAGCAGACTCAAAGTCGTCACTTACCGCAAGGCAAATTGACTCGGAATCAGATGGCAAATTGACACTGACAATTTGGCACTTACTACAAGTTACCACGAGTTACCGCTGTTTGAAGTGTTCTGAAGTCATCGCTCAAATTAAGTCACAAATACGGCACCTGAACCTGTCATGGTACGAGCGTAGATGTGAGTATCTGATCATTGTATTCAAATCGAACAACTCCAAGTCCGAGTCAGCTTTGCAACCCGGGCCTAACCTTATTGCTAGTCAACCGTGACTTGCTGACATCAGAGTTGGAGTCCAACAGGCTTGTATAAACGTTCAAAGCTGCCACACGAAATCTGAAAGACTCAGAGTCTTGACTCGACGGCCACTGTGACCGCCTCCAAGCCAGTTCAACTGGGGAGGAGCTGCATTTTGTCAGCACCTCCAAAGTGCCACAAATGTGTATCGCAGGATATCTGAGTCGAAGTTCAAGTTGGATTATTGCCCTTTTCTCTGCTTTGTTTTTGTTAATGGTGTTGTGTGGTGCATCAGGTTGCTCTTGGGAGAGGGCAACAGACACTCATGGACTCAACAGGCATCATGCATCCTGTCTTTTATATAAGAAGTCTAGCGTTCATGCAACTCAGAAGAGACAGGAACGCATCAAAGATGCCGCATTGCTTGCAAATTTGCAGCCTCATCACCGCAGTGGCAACCTGTCTGTGAACACTTCACACGTAAGTTACAACTGTTATTGTTGGTAGTAGTAGTAACTCATGTAAACTTGAACATAAGGTAATGTGCCATCCGAGACCAATTGCCCCACGCTGATCGCATGCAACGAGACAAAGGCATGGGTCTACCGCCCGTGTCCTCAATACTTCCAATCTTGCCGACTTGCAACACTCCCTCGACCAAGAAATTCCACAAAATGATGTTGATGTTGAAATGGAAGATAGATCTGGCTTTGGTCCGTCTCTTTTGAATAGCAGTCATTTGCATTCCATTTCTGATCTCTCGACTCATTCAGAGGAACCGGCACGCCCTATGAGACGAATTCCAAGGTCTTTCGACGACATTGCGCACTCAGAGGAAGATATCAATTACTCTGAGTCAGGTCAGAGTCTGTCAACTCAAAATCTGGCCACCTTCCCTGCCCAATCTAGATTCCGACACGTTCTTCTAACGCTCAGAGACACACTTCAAACCCCTTTCAACTCGTTTGGCCTCAGTCGACTATACCCTCATCATCCCTCCTTCGAGCCAGATGGATTTGTTCCATCCTCATTGCTTGGAAGAACATGTCCAACTGCCCCTCAAGAAACTGATTCTCTGCCAAGGGTCTTTGCTCCACCATACCCCTTTCCTAATATAACAATTTATCGCCTCATGTCCTGGATGAATTCTGGCACTAGTCGGATATCAGAAACTGAAAGTCGCAGCCCTTGTGAAAGATGTAATGCTCGCAGAAGATTTTGACCGCAAACACATTCAATGGTTTTCAGTGAGACAGAGTTTGCGAGAGTTGGATAAGGATGAAAGTGGGAAGAAAATCACCTTTCCAGATGACTGGATTGAGACTAGCATCACGATCAACATTCCAACGAAGTCAAAGGAGGATCTCTCTAGGCCTTACAGTATTCCTGGGTTCCATTATTGCCCTCTGGTAGAAGTTATACGTGCCGCATTCACAGATGCTCAAGCATGGGCATTTCATCTTTTGCCCTTTAAACGTCTTTGGAAGGATCCTCTAGATGATCATCAAGAGCGAAATATACTGACGAGCTTTATACCTTGGATGCTTGGCTGGAAGCTCAAGACAATCTCCAAAAACTGCCAAAGAAGTCCGGGTGTTCATTGGAACATGTAATCGCAGGTTTGATGTTGTTTTCCGATGCTACTCACCTGGCGAACTTCAGAACTGCCAAGGCTTGGCCGCTTTATGCATACTTCGGGAATCTCACGAAATACTTACATTCGTCGCCTACATCAGGGTCATGTCACCTTGTAGGATTTTTACCTTCCATGAGCCCACCTGATTGTATATTCAACAAACACCGCTAACATCAACTATCTTCGTCAGCTTCCTGATAATATTAAAGATATTCTAACTAGCCTGCCTAGAATTTCAAAAACCGGCTTGGCCTCCCTTCAGACACACTGCCGAAGGGAATTATTTCATGCGTGCTGGGAAATCTTGTTGGACACAGAATTTCTTTATGTGTATCAATACGGATTTGTTGTGAAATGTGCCGATGGAGTCATGCAGAGAGTATATCCTTGAATCTTCACATATTCAGCTGACTACCCGGAGAAGTGCATTTTCCATTGTGATTGTCAAAAATGTCGGATGGATCACACATTTCTAGGGCTCTAATTGCGACCATCAAAGACATGGGCTCATGCCCATGCCCTCACTGTCTCACACCGAAAGGCTTGTTTGGTTACCTCGGACTCGCAAAGGACATGAAATGCCGCGTAAGTAACCTTCGAGTTTATGTTACAACTAAGGTTGCCAAGGCTCACGAGTTCATCTATGGATTTGGAAATACTGTCGATGGTGCAAAGGTCGACAATACTCTCGGAGAAGGCTCGTGGGTTCCTGTTCTGGTAAGTCCAACCTTATTAGATGTGATCCGCTCAAACTCGTCATTGCAGAATCAATTCGTCTGAGAAGCTGGGACCTCTGGGCCTCGATCCATTTCGGATGCTTGTCGTCGACCTGATGCATGAGTGCGAACTAGGTACTTGGAAGGCGCTCTTTACACACCTACTGAGGCTCCTTTATGCCCTCCCTGGGGGCATTCAGCTTGTCGCGACCCTCTGACGAGAGGTATGTGGGGTTCAAATAGATTATCATTGCACTAATGAGTTTTCAATTTCTCGATCTCGTGTCAGATTTCGCCAAGTCCCGACATTTGGTAGCGGCAGTGATTCACAAATTTGCGAACAATACTTCCGAGATGAAGAAATTGGCAGCCCGTGACTTCGAAGATATCCTACAGGTTAGTTTTCATTGTTTAAGTTTATGCATAGGCTCACTGACATTCCCTCCAGTGTGCTATTCCAATTTTTGAAGGGCTTTTCCCTCCCAACCATGATGCAACCGTACAGTCTCTGCTATATCGGTTTTCAGAATGGCATGCACTTGCTAAACTCAGGTTGCATTCAGATTCTACCTTGGTTTTTCTGGAAGAATCATTCAAAACCTCTCCCAGCAGTTGTGAAAGTTTTGGACCGACACATGTGCTGCCTTCAACACTCTGGAGTTACCAAAAGAGAGAGCGGCTCGTCAAAGAAGGTTTGATCAGTGTCCTGAAACCCACAATGTCTCCCCAGAATCCACGGGGCCCAAGGTAAAGAAGTTCAATCTGAATACTTATAAGTTTCATGCGATGGGAGATTATGTGAGGACGATAAGGTTTTTTGGGACCACTGACTCATTTACTACTCAAATTGTGTGTATCAACGACATTCCTTCTATTATGTACCTGAAATTCTCATACAGGGGGAGCTTGCAC